>NC_062553.1:89303889-89605650 GCF_016906955.1 Phacochoerus africanus
GGAGAAAACCTCATTGACATTAAAGTGTTCCAGTTACCTTCAACACTTTTGGTTTGTCTATATTTACATGATTAACAACAGTAGCTGGTAAATATTTCCAAATAGTAATAATGCATGAAGTCAGCACATCTAAACATCTTTTTGTTCTTATTTAAATTTATCCTTTCTTCATAGCAAAATGACACAAGGAATTCTCAATATTGCTTTTTCTTTCATTCCATACTGATTTCTGTGGGACTGGCATTTGCACTGTCCAGTGTTTTCCTTACTTTGAATTTCTAGCCTTCCTAGCAATCAGACATTTTTTTTCTCACAATCCTTGCTTTCAATTTTGTTCCTTAACTTACCCACTTTCTCTCTTAAGAATTGAGGCCCAGAATTGATGAGGTAGGAGAACAGAATTATCTTCAATGCTCGAATGATGAAGAGCACTGATTCCATACCTTTTAACAAGTCCTTTACTTCTCCTTTTCTGAAAGGCAACATTCTTATTTTTTGCTCTTTAGGGCCACACCCATGGCATATGGAGGTTCCCAGGCTAGGGGTCTAATCTGAGCTGTAGCTGCCAGCCTACACCACAGCCACAGCAACGCCAGATCCTAGCCGTGTCTGTGAGCTGCACCACAGCTCATGGCAATGCCAGACCCTTAACCCACTGAGCGAGGCCAGGATCGAACCCACAACCTCATGGTTCCCAGTTGGATTCCTTTCTGCTGCGCCACGATGGGAACCCTTTTAGAATATTTATTCTTTATTTTTTTGTGCATAAATATTTTCCAAAATTATATTAAGTAAAAACACTTACTAGGGGATCTAGCCTATTAAAATTTTCACTGTATGATACAGTATTTTTAACTTCAGGTATCATGTACAGTGGATGTCTTAATCTTGCTTAACTGAAAATGTATGCCTATTAATTAGGAATTCCTTATATTTCCTTACCCCCAACCGTGTTAACTATTATTTCACTCTTAGATTCTATGAATTTGACCATTTTAGATACTTCATATATATGGAATCATGAAATATGTGTCCTTCTGTGATAAGCTTATTTCACTAAGCTTAATGTCCTCGAGGTTCATCCACATTATCACATATTGGAGCATTTCCTTCTTTTTTAAGGCTGAGTAATATTCCACTGTATGCACTACTACATTTTCTCTATCCATTCGACACTTGGTGGACATTTAGCTTGTTTTCATATCTCTGCTTTAGTGAACAGGGGAATGCTAATATCTCTTTTTTTGAGATCCTGAGTTCAGTTCTTTTGGATAAATACCTACAGATGGGATTGCTGGATCATATGTCAGTTCTCTTTTTAATTTTTTGAGTAACCACCATTTTATTTTCCATAGTGGCTGCACCATTTTACATTCCCAACAGTAGTGTCCAAGGGTTCCATATTATCCACTCCCTCTCACTTGTTTTTTTTTTTTTATTTATTTATTTGCTTTTTGGTTCTTTTGTTTGTGTTTCATTACAGCCATCCTGACAGGATTGAGGTGATTTCTTACTGTGCTTTTTAACTTGTATTTCCCTGATGATTAGAGACTATGCAGCAAATGCCTATTGTATGCAGACACTTTAGACACTTTACCTGGTGCTGTGGATATAGCAATAAGCACCCCAAAGAGCTTGTTCCCCTGACAAGAGATTTGGCATTGTTCAAGAGTCATCCTTTTTAGCAATAAATTTGGGAGGAAGAGAACGCTTCTTATGTAGCCACATCTATAAAATTAGCTCTGAATATAGCTGATATCAATCCAGTTTTTGTTCAAATCTAAGGTAACTTGCATTCTGTGTATTCTGGCCTTTGCTCTAAAATGAAACCATTATATTAAAGAGACCAAATTGTTACTGAAAGAGATGAATGATTTGTGGAGTATATTTACATCTCCACACTTCTAGGTGCTATGTAGTATAGTTACTATATTTGCCAAATTTAGAGATTTCCTCCCCCTTCATTTTTCTACTTTTCTCATATCATCAATTATTTTCTATGAGTACGGCCATTCACATTCCAATAGAGCATTATAGCATCTGGAAGAACTAACCAATGGTTTTTCAAATTCTTCATCTTTGATGACTTTTCCAACTCTTCGAATTTCAAACCTTGAAAAGACTTCTTAACAGGGTAACTACGGATGCCTGGTAGTTGAGGACAATCTACACTGCTATTTTAAGTAACAAGTCAATAAATAATCCCTAATGCTTTTAAGAAAGATTGGTAAGTATAATTACCTGATGGCTTATTATATCCTTGATGCCTTCATGAAAAGTAAAGTAGTTCAGACAGACCTCAATACCTAGAAGGTACTCAAAGGTATTACTCAAGGCTATCTGTTGGCATTCCAAACATAAGGATTTCATCTTATATCTCTGGGTTTTTATAGAATTTATGCTAAGCAAATATTTCATGACCATACCTTAGCTCTTTTCCGGTCTTTCTCGTGTATTAGTTATCAATCCATTTTCTCATTATTTGAGTAGCAGATGATATTCCTGAGAAGCACATGCCATAACCTTCCTTTCCTTATTTAATAGACAAGAAAAAAATATATATGCCAGAAAATATATATGTATGTACATGTATGTGTGTGTGTATATATATAGTGCCATCAGAGTCATTATTGTAGTCTACCTACATGTGTAAAATAATGGGTTAGTATTAGGGTTATAGTTTAAAACTGTCTTATTCTATTTTTTAAAAAAAATATAATTTGTCTATGATTTTTGAGCCACACTAAATATAGTAATGAATTCTCACTGCTTTTCTTGAGCACAGCTATGAGGCTGTGCACAGAAGAGTGCAGGGTCCTGGGACACTCTGACCAGTGCTGGATGCCCCCACTGCCCTCGCCTTCCTCTGATTATAGGAGTAACATGTTCATTCCGGGAGAAGAGTTCCCAGCACAGCCCCAGCAGCAGCATCCTCACCAGAGTCTTGAGGATGACACGCAGCCCGCAGATTCTAGTGAGAAGAAGAAGAGTTTTTCCACTTTTGGGAAGGACTCCCCGAACGATGAGGACTCTGGGGACACCAGCACGTCCTCTCTGCTCTCGGAAATGAGCAGTGTGTTCCAGCGCCTCTTACCCCCTTCCCTGGACACTTATGCTGAGTGCAGTGAAATGGATCGGTCCAACTCCCTGGAACGCCGAAAGGGACCTTTGCCAGCCAAGACCGTGGGTTACCCACAAGGGGTGGCGGCCTGGGCAGCCAGTACGCATTTTCAAAATCCCGCCAACAACTCTGGGCCCCCACTTGGAACTCACTCTAGTGTGCAGCCGTCTTCGAAATGGTTGCCCGCCATGGAGGAGATCCCTGAAAATTATGAAGAAGATGATTTTGACAATGTGCTCAACCACCTCAATGACGGCAAACATGAACTCATGGATGCCAGTGAGCTGGTGGCTGAAATTAACAAACTGCTTCAAGATGTCCGCCAGAGCTAGGAGATTTTAGCAAAGCTTTTTTGTTTCCATAAGTATGGAAATAGGGGACAGTGAAAACCCTGAAAGAACTGGCATTGCCAAATAGTTGCATTTATCATAAATGTGTCTGTGTATATTGAATATTAAATACTGTATTTTCGTATGTACACAATGCAAGTGTGATTATTTTAATCTGTATTTTAAAAATACATTTGTACCTTATATTTATGTGTAATTTAACAGACAAATTTTATTTTTTTACTCCCATGACAAACATGTCTTTCCTAATCATGTAGAAATTAGCCACTGTTTTAAATCTGATGTAATACTCTACCACAAAGTATAAAAGCACTGCTTACATTAGTTATGTTGGGGAAAAAATTGTTATCCTGTAGGAACAACCCCACTAAAGCATTATTCAATTTTTAGTTCCATTAAGCAATCCAGCTTCTTTTACCATTACCTTTTTTTAAAAAAGTAAGCATTGATAAAAATGTTTATTTTGTTATTACTATTATTACTACTTTTACTGCTCTCTGCTAGTTCTGATAGTTCAATTCTTAGAGCAAAATTGGAATGTAACTTAAAATTTTATTCCAGAACTGGGAAGTATCTTTCACAGACAATGATATAAAATAATAGGACTAGAACCAGTTTCCTAACACCAAGGCTCTTACTATTCCAGGGCATCACACTGGCCTGCTTTTGCGAATATTTCTCCTAAAGTATTATCATTTATTTATAGTCAAGGTAAACAGTGAATCTTATTCCATCCTTGTAATATGAGAGGTGCCCCAAGGAAATGGTATCTGTCCTCTAAATGGATAATAGTGTGTATTTTAACAGCATAAACTATTAATGGACAAAGACAATTATGTCAGTGTCCCTCCTAGAGTAGTAAATATAATTGATTTATCCTGAAACTGTTTCATTTCAATCTTCCCCTCTCCTCTTGCAATACTTGAACATTTTTATTTTTTGCAATGTTTTTTGCTATAACTCTTCACTTGTAGCTTTTGTCTCTAGTGCATGATCTCATATTTTTGCTTTTATTTTTAGTATAAGAACACTTGTAAAATTGTAGTTTTTGTTGTTGCAATTCTTTTTTATTTGTTATGTGACAAATGGCAGATTCTTTATTTATTGTGTTATTTCTCTGTGTGGAATGCCTTGGTAAGGGAGATCGTTGTTATGACTATTCTCATTTATGACCAAGCTTCTATTAATGTTATTTCTATGAATACACTATCTTGATTGTACTCTCCAGAAGATTTTACTGTCAATGAAAATAAAAGGAAAATTAAAGCTAAAAACTGTCCATAAATCAGATTCCTGTTCCTACATACATGTTCAAAAGCTTTGCATGAAGCATATCCTTCATGAGTGGGTAATTCAGTGTCAGGTTTTGAATAGCAGAGAGAGGGAACATTCAACTGGCTGGGCAAACAAGAAGAATCACAATGGGTGAAAAATGAATTTGAGATCTGTAATGGGAATGAAAGTACCCTACCATATTCCCAATAGATTAAAAAATTTAAATGCATTTGAAATATAAGCAAAAAAGAATAATGAATAGTAACCACTTGAATATTTTTCAAATTATTTCTCATAATTTTGTGTTAAGTTGTAACAGGAAAAAAAAAATGCTCTCTTACAATGTTTCCAAGAGTTGAAAATATTATTTCCTTCAGTTTACTAGTAGGGGAATGAAATACTAGTTAAATAACCTTCAAATGACTGAAACTCAGATATTTAATTCTCAAACAAGTACCACATCAAATAAATGTGTTATGTCTATCAAAAGGCACATTTTCCTTTGTAGAAAGGATCGCAATTACAAGTGAAATTTTGGTTTATTTTTCAGTAGATTACACTCACAAATGCTAACCACATTTAAATACATTTTGCTTTTCAACTTCACTTCCTTTCAGCACATATTATCATTAAGAAAAACACTTTCATAACTTCTCTGTTCTTAAAGCACCAACAGTAATTTAGGAAGAAGCAAAGCTGGAAATCAATGTTTGAGTAATGCAAAGTAAATAAAATACAATATTGTATTAAACATAAGGCTTTTGTATATTGCCCGTAGAGTGAGCATTCCTTGTCTCAAACTCCTTGCTTCCCCAGCTTCCCTACTCATTATTTCCCAGGTCTGTAGAGTTAGGGGATCTTAGTGCAAGAGTTTCACTTTATACTCCCGTTCTTTTCACAGGTAGTATTATCTCAGTGAAGGCTGATGCCATCCTAGCAACTAACTTCTCATCCTCATTTCCTCCTCTTTGATTACCATGCCGCTCCTCAGATTGAAACAACCGAAAAGCACTGAAATCAAGGAGATTCCTCTCTCCATCTGGACCCACTGGATTCCTTTGCGTGTTCTTCAAAGACAATCCTCCATTAAAGAACTCATCTGAAAATGTAGTTTTTCCAAAACTAAAGTTTGACACTGAATCTGTTGTTTAATCTTCCTTTTAAATGTGTGTTCATAGGAGGATTAGAATGGGCTTTAAATTCTTATAATTTATTACTATGGTTATTCATTTATCATGTATTTCTTTCTTAGTATTTAGCAGATGGGGCTTAAAACTTTCTTACTCATTTAAATTCTTACTTCTCCTGTCACACGTATATCAAATTTACCACTTACCCAAAGATAACTATTAAGGCAAATGATACGTAAATTACTGTCTTACTGGAGTCACTGAGAAAGTGTCATTTGTGAAAATTAGCTTTCTCATTCCATCCCTTTTGATTCTGCCTAGTGTTAGAGAATATTCAAAACTGAGTTTGAATTACTGACACATTAAAATACAAAGAATAGTGAATCTATTTAAAACTTAGTTGTATGGGTGAAAAATGGATTGCCTGAAATAGCAACTCGCAATCCTGCATCAACTTATAGAACGAATCCAAGACAATTCAGGCAGTTTCCCAAACTACTAAAAAGTTTAGATGTTTCCACTTCAGCTCAATGTATCTTGATAATATATCATCACAGTATCAAAAGATTAAGGATACATTGAACATTGAATAGGTAATAAATATTGCTATATAAAATTAAAGCCAAACTAAGTAAAAATCTTAAAGATTAGTCTTGACTTTTAAAAAGGAATCAGTACAGGAACTTTAAAAATACCAGCATAGTGACTTCCTTAATTGCAGGTTAAATTCATAAAACAAAGCTATCTTATATTTGTAAGCAGCCTTATATACTGTGAACATATAAGATGTCATACTGATTGTAATCGTTTTTAATATATTAGGATGTCTCTATGAATGATAGAAACAATTCTATATGGTTACATATTGTTTTCATTTAATAAATTAGGTTATCTGGGCCACTGAGGATTCATCTCATTCAGTTTGGCTTCTAGAACAAACAGTAAGTCACTATTTTGAAATAACTGAATGATACCTAAAGCATTACATTGAAATTGAAAAAAAATAAAACTTTATTGCCTAAATTGTGGTTTCATTCTTCATCTATGTGACTGGAGTCATAGTCAAACACACACATTTTGTATACCAGAAATAAGAGGACCTTTATTATAATCTAAACCAAAAGAAATTGAACAGATAGGCCTGTATTATAGATCTGAAAATGATAGTATATACTTCTCATTTTTTAAAATTTTTTTATTATACGATGGCTTATACAACTTATGGAGCTGTTAAAAGAATTTTATGGGGTGCTGACATTGCAAAAATTGCTACTAAAATTTACATACTTCTTGACTTTTAAAATTGCAATAACACATCCTACCCTGGCACTTTAAAATAATAGTTTTCTATTTCCTTTTATGACTTCTGCAAGTTGCTCCTAATTCTTGTTTGCTTTTTCAGATTTTATCTCCTCAATTTATTTATTTTATGATACTCTTCCTTGATAATTTATCCTACTGTCCACATTTTATAGCAATCTTCTCCAAATTTTTGCATGTATATAGTTCCTTATATAACCACCTAGATTTTATCAATTTCTCCATGTCTTTTCTTTGTTATTAATATAACAGGGATCATATTTTTAAGATGTGAAGCTAATAACTTCTGATTCTCAATAAATCTCACTCCTCTGATTCACTAGTTTAATAAAAAGGGTAAATTTATACAATTAAGAACAAAAGGTCATTTCATTTGTTCTGTGTTTTAAATTAAATGTTTTTGAGTGCTTACAGAGATACTAGCATAGAATACTTGGCTTTTATTGAAGGAGGAAATTATTTTTCTCTAAATATAAAACACTCCTCTTTATGTATTAAGGGTAAGGCTGGGAAAGGTGAGCTTGGGGTTTTACTAGAAGCCAAAGTTGAGTGCAAGAAAATGAATATTAAAAAAGAAAGGCCCATAACCACAGAAAAGAAAGATAACTTTGGCAACTGTTAGAGCATAAAACCCTAGAGGTGAATAAATTGAGAAGGGTAAAATATCAGATGTTAGTGCCTTTATTCCCACCTCCAGTGATCTTTAGAAGAATCTGTAGAACAAAGCAATACCTTTGGGGAAGGGCTTCTCCTTTCCCTGACCCTCCCTGCACAGGAGTTCAGACAGGAAGGCAGGGGTACAGGTGTGTGTGCCTCTGGGTGTAGCATCTCTTCTCCTCAGTGCCTTTGGAAAGCCTGCCTATTGGAGATTCAGACTTTTTTCCTTACCCAAATGGAGGAGAAGCTGGTATTATAAACTGTATTACCTTTCAAAGTCCTTTTATCCAAATGAAGGCAACCTTTCTAAAAACCCCAGGTGCATTCTTGCTTTAGTATAAGGTACATTCTGCAGTTTAAAATGACGAACCACAAAATATTCTAGACAAGAAGCCTATACTTTTCCTTTGGAAAAAGACCTTTGTGTTAAGAGTTTTAGGTTCCAAATAATCTATAAACTTTCAGTAAATCTTATGACATGAGATGCAACATCCAAAAATGGAATTCAAGATGTTTTAATTCTCATCAGAAAAATATTTTGCCATTCTCTGCTTTGTGATTTGAATCTCTTCCACAAACTTATGCCTGGAGGTTGTCAGTGTGGATTTCATGAACTTCCTTTAGAGATTTTCAGCAACTGTCAGAAGTGTAGGCTGACAAGGCCACATGGCAATGAGCAAATTATTGTCATAGGAAAAGCCTACAAAGGACTAACCACTACAATTGACTTATTCTTTCACTGCCTTTTCTCCCTTCCCTTTCTCCTCACTTTCTCCTTGGGTGGCATTTGATTAGAAGGGAAGTATGTAAATCATTCCTTAACTCAACAAACATCCAAACATCCGTTGTGCCCTGACTATCAGATACTGACCTAAGTATCTGAGATATGCTGATGGACAAAGCAGACAAAACAAAGAAACAAAACAAAACAAAACAAAAAAACATGAAGACCACTACATAGCTATTAGAATGGCCAAAATCTCAAACAGCAACAGTACCAAAGCTAGCAAGGATGTGGAGTGACAGAAACTCTCATGTGTTGCTGATGAGAATGCAAAATGGCACAGCACGTTGGAAGAGAGCTGAAAGTTTCTTAGAGAATTAAACATATTCTTCCTATAGGATTCATCAATTGTCCTCCTTGTTATTTACCCAAAGGTGTTCAAAATTTCTGGCCACACAAAAAACTTCAGAGATGTCTATGGATATTTTTCATAATTGCTAAAACAGTAACCAAGATGCCCCTCAGTATGAGAATGGAAAAATAAACTGTGGTACCTCCAGACAACCGAGCATTATTCAGTGCCTAAGAGAAACAAGCTATCCAGTCATGAAAAGACATGAAAGAACTTTAAATGTACATTGCTATATGAAAAAAAAAAAACAAATTGAAAAGGCCACATACTGTATGACTCCAACTACATGACATTCTAAAAAAGAAAAATCTATGAAAACAGTAAAAAGGTCAGTGGTTGCCAGAGGTCTGGTGTGAGGAATGAACAGGTAGGGCATAAAGAATTTTTAGGATAGTAAAATATTCTGTATAATACCAAAATGACGGAAATACGTCATTATACATTTTTCTGAACCCACAGAACATACACCACCAAGAGTGAATCCTAATGTAAACTGTGGGCTTTGAGTGATTACGATGTGTCAACGTAGGTTCATCAGCTGTGACAGATGTACCACTCTGGTGAGTGAAGGTGTTAACCAGGGAGGTTCTGCACTTACGGGCTCGGGGGAGTACATGGAAAAATCTCTGTACCTTTCACTCACTTTTGCTGTCAGCTTAAAACTGTTCTAAAACAATAAAGCCTTTAAAAAGAGAGGTGAGGAACAAAACCAAAAGAGAGAAAGCCCCAGACCATAACTGTCATGACAGAACAGACCACACATAACATCAAGGCAGGCAGACACTTCATATCAGGTATAATTTGCAACAGAACAGAGAAATGACCAGAGGCCCTGCTTTGTTAATGAACACACCCCCAGTGCCTAAAACAGCAGCTGGCCCATTAGAGATGCTTGGCAAATATTTGTTGAATGCATGGATGATTGTATGCTTCTTCTTGAACTCATATGCTGCCCAGGGAGAAAGACCAAAAAGATACTGCATTATTACCATTAAAAACTCAGTAATGACCCAAACATGTTTAAGTTTAGGTTTCAAGGAACTAAGATATCAGTAATAAAATAAAATTTAGTATTTTCTGCTAGCAGCATAAATTGGAAATCAAGAAAAATGTAGACCGAATTTGAGTTTGTATATCTATTTGTTTTTCACTTTCCTAATGACCATTTATATATTTTGGAATATTCTGCCCTTTTCCTTGGACATTTGTGTCTAGATCAGGTGCTGCAGTCCCAGTCTCAAAGCTGATGATCCAGAACCACCACCCCTTTCTGGCAATATGACTTTCAATAAATCATATGGCCAGTGAATAATTTGGTCTCCACACTTGCACTACAATGTTAATAATAGGAATAGCATATTCACCTCAACTGAAACAAATAATGAAGCCTTTAAGTTAGCAGAGGAAAGCACAGGGAAATTGATAATAAGAACCATCTGTTTTGTCATTTTTCTACATAAGAGCTCATCAGTTCCAGTGCAGATATAGAGAATTAAATAAGTTCCTTTGCCATCTGAAATTTTACCAGACAGCTTGAAGGGAAAAAAACATTTTTGCATAAAGAAAAGAAACTATAATTTCTATCACTATCAGTGGGGAAGGCTATACAGTTGAAAAAATAAACTTAAAATTAACAATCTCAAATGAAGCAAATGCTTCTTTCTTCTCATGTAATAGTCAAACTTTTTTTTTTTTGTCTTTTCAGGGTCATACCTGCAGCATATGGAGGTTTCCAGGCTAGGGGTCAAATTGGAGCTGTAGCCACTGGCCTGTGCCACAGCTACAGCAATGTGGGATCTGAGCTGAGTCTGCAACCTACACCACAGCTCACAGAAATGCTGGATCCTTAACCCTCTGAGCGAGGCTATGGATCGTACCTGCATCCTCATGGATGCTAGTCAGATTCGTTTCCACTGAGCCTCAAAGGGAACTCCTGTAATAGTCTTAAGTGAAGGTGATGTGAAGACCCTCCTCATGAAGACCCTACCATTAGCAACTCATCATTTCTAGGTCATCTTGGGAGGGAACTCCTTTCCAGACAAACACAATGGAAATGGTCATGGAATGGTACAATTAGGAGACCATGAGAATCAAGCCTGAAAGTATTGTAAGTCACTTCTACTGCTAGCTCATTGACTGGAAACAGTCACATGCCATAGAGGGAGGCTATGAGATGCTGCCTGCTGTAGTTTGATCAGCAGCACCGTCTCTACCACACAATCTGTATGAGTACCTGAACTCTCATAATGTCACAAGTCATTTGTTACCATTTCTACTAATTTTGAGATTGCTACTCCAATTCTCATGCTACAATCTCAGTACCTTGACAGAGAAAGGGTATATTTTTATTTTCAATTGATTTTTGTGTCTCCAGAGACTAGTATTGTTTTCTATCAGTCAATAGTTCTCAATTGATAAATAATTAAAATTAAGGAAAAAATATGGAGTTCCCATCATGGTTCAGCAGTAATGAACCCAACTAGTATCCATGAGGATGTGGGTTCGATCCCTGGCACCAATCAGGGGATTAAGGATCTGCCACTGCCGTGAGCTGCAGGTTAGGCAGCTCCAGTCTGCTGTTGCCATAGCTGTGGCATAGGCTGGCACCTACAGCTCCGATATCCTAGCCTGGAAACTTCCATATGCTGCAGGTGTGGTCCTAAAAAGACAGAAAAAAAAAGAGAGAGAGAGAGAGAGAGAAAAGAAAAGAAAAATAATAACATTTAAATCCTACACTGAAATCTTTTGTGGCTGGCAGGGGTGGGGAGGACAGGGAGTATGATGCGGAAGGATTGATAGATATAGTTATTATCAGAATCAACACTTTTTTACAAAAAAAACAAATGACTACCCTTCCCAATTTCTGATAGATATTAAAAAAGTGCTTCCTGATTTTGTGGGTTGGGAGAGGAGAGGGTAAAGATCACCTGGAAAGCAGAGCGAGGGGGCTATTTATGGTAAAGAAAATGTCCTTTATCTTGATTATGGGTGGTCCATTACCTTTGTCAAAACTCAGCAAAATGTGCATATAACATTTGTGTATTTTTTTGTTTGTAAATTATATTTCAACAAATGGGGGGAATCACAAATAATGCTTAAGAAGCAAAAATAGAGAAGAACATGGGGACTTCTCACTGAATCGAATAAAACCTTCTCTAATTCCACAGCAAGTCAGTTCAGAAAAAGTTCCCAGCAGGATATTCTATATCATGCTGCACTGGCAGTGACTCAGTTCTGTGACCTAGCCGCTTGTCTTCCTTTAGGTTTTTTAGGGAAGAGAACAGCTAAGTAGATCTAATCATCTTAATCTTACACCATTAGCTGTGACAAGAGGAGCAGTGCTGAAGAAACCACCATGAACCCTGAAGACCAAACTTCGCTAGCCTTCCATATATAGGAAAAACATTATAATTTTCTTTGGTTTTAACAGAAACCCAAATAGTGACAAAGGAGAAAAATCTGTGTGCATTACCAGGGTTAGCAGTATTGTGAGAAAGTGAGTACATACACCCCCCCCCAAATATATTGTTAATGTGCATGTATAGGGCTGCACCCCACAGGTCTATAAACCCTGTACCTGCCCAGCTTCAAGTCTGAAGAAAGAACCTGGAGACGAAGATAGAGACATCAGTGGTTTAATGGGAGAGCTTATATGCTTGAAGAAATGTCCTGAAGCAACACCCCACCTGTGCGGTAGACAGCAGGCAGGACATGGTGGTAGTCTTGTTCTTGGGGGAGGAAGAGTTTACCAGGTATATGGGGAATTGGCATCAGGTTGGCTCATTGGTTACCAAGGATACCAGCAGAGGGGCTTGCCTGTCACTATCTCTCTGATAAGCTGTCATGGTGGAGATGTTCTGATCCAAAGGTTAGAACAATCACTAGCTGGGATGGGGGCAAGTATGTAGGAAGGTCAGTCATATAATTAGGGCATAGGTGAAGCAGGCACTGGTTGAGCAGGGGATGTACAGAGAGCAGGAGAATAGCCATCTTGAGTGGCTTGATCATATACCCTACCCCTACATACTAAGCAGGGCCCCTACAACCTTAGTCTGCCCCTCTTCCTCCATACCTGGGGTCAGGTATGTAGGGGCACTGCAACCAGATACCATAAATATAATATAGGCAGCAACAGCTAAAAAGTATTAAGAGTAAGGTACCTAGAATGTGAAGAACAGTTATTCTCCAGGATGTGGGCAAATTCTTAGAGCCAAGTGCTTACTAGGTCAATGGAAGGGAGTCAAGGGATGGAAGCATCCTGTGTAATTATAAGGAAAGTAAGTCTACCTCTGGTTTTTACAAACCAAAGCCATCTCCATGGGGAAAGGAAGGCCCAGCTTTAAAGAAAACATTCTCGTGGCCTAGCTAGGAGTCAGTAGTCACAGCACAGGTCTGCTACCCTGTGTTACGTTGACTTAGAGGTAGACCCATTAGGTCTTTCCAAACAAAAAACAGTTAATCCTAAACTACCTAAATGCCTATCGACAGAGGAGTGGATAAAGATGTGGGGCATATACATAATAGAATATTACTCAGCCATTAAAACAAAAGAAATAATGGCATTTGCAGCAACATGGATGAACCTAGAAATTATCATGCTAAGTGAAGTTAGTCACTGAGACACCAATCACTTACATGTGGAATCTAAAAAAAGGACACAATGAACTTACATGTGGAATCTAAAAAAAGGACACAATGAACTTACATGTGGAATCTAAAAAAAGGACACAATGAACTTACATGTGAAAATCTAAAAAAAGGACACAATGAACTTCTTTGCAGAACAGATACTGACTCACAGACTTTGAAAAACTTACAGTTTCCAAAGGAGACAGGTTGGGATGGTGGGCAGGGCGGGGGGGTTTGGGATGGAAATGCTATAAAATCAGGTTGTGATGATCGTTGTACAACTATTAAACGTAATAAAATTCATTGAGTTTAAAAAATAATAAAATAAATTTTAAAAGGGGGAAAAAAAACCCAGTTAATCCTACTAGCCAGACTTGTGTGCCCAAAAGTCAGCCTATTTCATTCCATACAGCATGGCCCAGGGGGGTCATGGGCCATCAACTGTACAGTAATGCCTATCAAGAGAAAACTGGTATGTGAGACAGGAAGGTGTCTTTTTCCCCCATTGTCAGTCGTCCCCACATAGTTCACATTAGCCAGCTTGATTTTTCATAGGCGTCCAGAGAAGGACGACAATGGCAACGATAAAACTCATTTTGCGGTGAGGCCATGGTTGCTTCCCAGTGCTCAAATAGATTTCCCTCACTCAGGCTAGGGCTGAAATGTCTAAAAGTCACAACGCAGGGGAGATCATCACCATTAAGCAGAATATAAGCAGTGTCAGCTTTCTGAGATAAGACCATACCAGCCTGTGGTCCTGGTCTGCAGTAGAGTTCAGAAAACTCAAGTTTTGAGTAATATGGGAACATGTTCAAAATCACATCTGCAATACCACCTAGTTTTACCTTAGATGTCTGAACAACAGCTACACCATTTTGACTTTCAAATGCATTCCTTTCCACAATACTCAAAGCACAAAGATGCATATTCATGTTCTATAGGCCACAAACTACTCAGAAACTCTGGTCAGAATTTCTGACCAGACTACTACAGACCACTCTGGTCAGTAAAGTTTAAGTTAAGCCATGAGTAAGCTAGAATGACTCGCCATACCTCCACAAGTAAAGACTTCTCCATTATTTCCCCTTTGATTGCAAATCTTTCAATAGGCCAAAGTAAATGTCCCTGGAAGCCAGGGTGTATGCTCCCTGCCCTGAGTCCAGATCATGTCTCTCAGTGCTAGGCCTCCTTTGTATATTTACCTAGTTATCCACGGTGGGGAAAAACTAATCAGATACTGTGAACAAGCGCCAAAATATGTTAATGGGAAAACATTTTATAGGCTATACATTTTATCACTTAATAGAGCAGACTTAAAGCAAGCATTCCTACATTAGGAGTAGGTATATTGTGTCAATTTCACCAGATAATTTTCCTTCTATCCTGAACGTTAGGGAAAAGTATGGCTAAAACAATAACTTTCATAAATAGAGAACTAGATTGGCAGAACTAGAATTTAATATCAGTGGCATAGTTTTTTTTTTCTCTAAAATTACTCTTGTCTCTACCAAACACAGCCAAATCAAGACTAATTGGTTTTCAGAACAATTCTGCTCAATTGACTACATAGGATCCTCCAAACTGGCTGTGGCAAAACTCCTCAGAAGGAGTCTCAAGCTGAGTTCCCTAAAAGGCCTCTCAAGGCCAGGAAAGCCATACCAAAGGCCTGCCATAAGGCTCAACCTCAGTGGACTTCTCCCTTCTCGAGGTCCCCCAATAGTGAGATTTCTGCACTTGCTAGGAGGCAGTCTTTCCCATTCACCTGATCAGCCTACTCTGAACCCAAGAGTCTGCAGATTCTGGAAGGACCAGGCAGAGAGAAAAAACAAATATTTCAACACTACCCACAGGTGTAGTTGACCAAATTGCTGTAAGTCCTAACTTGAGGGGAAGGGCTTTCCTATAGCTGGAAAACACAGGTCAAAACCAGTATTATCCCAGACAAAAAAACCCATAAAAATTATAAGCATATTCACAAGTTCACTCAATAACCAATCTTTCTATTAACGTTTTATGAAGCCATCAGATTTTCCGTTAGAATTAATTTCTTACCTGGTGCAGCATACCATCTGAAATTTATCAGAGACCTGTACTTATCAAAATGTCCTTCCTATACACCTTCTTGAAGGTGAAACACTTTTGCAAAATCATCAGGGTACAACAATAACTGTCCATAAATGACAAAAGCCACAGGTAAACACCTAATTACAATGTAACTGATAGAATTTGTTCTAGAATGATAGAATTGCATTGTTTCCTCAGTCCCCGCCTGGCTTTGGCAAAGTATTGAAAGAGTGGGCGCATTACAAATTTATTAAAGCAAAAGTACATTTTCAGAGAGTGAGCGAGAGTGCATGCCTTTGGGCCACCCTGGGAGTAAAAGAGAGAGCCTGCCTCACTTTACAATTGTTTTTATATCTCCATACTGCGGACCTGAATGGGGACCTGATTTCTCCCACTCTAGGCCCACTAATTTCTCCTTCCCTGACTCCCTACACCTTTGTGTAAGGGCTGAGTGTTGTTTATTCTCTGTTGGGTTTTTTTTTTTTTTTTGATCTTCTGATTGGTCTTGAGCAGGATACCTTATTTGCATGGTGAACAGGTTATGTAGAGGCAGGGGTGAGGAATGGGCAACATTCCTTCTCTAGGAGGGAGTGAGCAGCCCAGGCTGGTCAAGGTGGGGGAAGGGGCATTACCAAGAGACATGGCCAGAGGCTTTTGGGTTTAATCTCCTTGAAGGGGACTTGAAACCTATAATATAATCGATAAAGAAACTTGGTTCTAATTAACTAGAATTTTGACTGTTGGTAATCTTTAAAACATTAATCTTTGGCAAAAACCAAGAAGCAAGTAATTGTGAACTACTGTCATGCTAGCATTTCCTGACTGGAAAATTTATGCTTTTAGTCTTCCTCTCCTAAGAAGGCAAAGATAGCTAAACTTAGACTCGCCTAGCGATTAATGTTCCGGTATTTTATGGTATTTGAAAAGACCCTGATAATCGAATAATTCTCTTCATATAACTTAGTTCAGTTCCAGGTTACCAAAATCTGAAGAGACTATTTTAGGTAGACATTCCCAAAATAAAGTAATTCCTATAGAGTTTAGAAATGGGGTTCCCCCAGAGCTTCACACCTATTCATGTATGATTAACATTCCTGTGAGCCCAGGTAGAGCATTTACATCTCAAAAGCACAGAAAGAAAAATACCAATTCCTTCTAGAAAGCTAACTTCCTCTGGCATGTGCAAAGACAGTTTTAGAATGTCAAAAGAAGACATCTTCAGGGATTTTTATTTTATTTTTTCAGTTTTCAGTCAATTCAGTTTAAACAAATAAGAGTGACATAATATTACATGCATTTGCTCACATTCACAAGCCTCACTTCCCCAGGACACAAAACCAGCACTCAAGTTAACCTTCACCTCAGCTGTTAGCCCAGCCTGTGTGGCCTTTCTTTTTATAAAACAACCAGCCCACAGCTGTGGCCACTTCTTTTTTCCCCACTGTAATGGCAGCCAATATCTCCGCAACAGCCTTAGGGACATCTATGAGTTCTCTGTACTCACTTGAGGGCCCCCATTCATCAAGGACGGCCACCACACACTAGTTCACAGCCACCCCAGAATTACCCCTGCAACTTTCAGGATCACCCACATGCTAGTGGACAGCTATCCTGGGGTAACTCCTACAACTTTTGAACTCCACATTAGTGGATAGCCACCCCAGGAGCACCCCAGCAACTTTTGGGCCCCACATGCTAGTGAACAACCTCTGCAACTTTCCATTTCCCATCCTTATTTCCCAACATCTTGGTGCTCATGGGAGTTTCCTTGGTCTCCTGGCTGGCTCAGCCACTTGCTAGGACGCACCCTGAAGGCCTGCTAGCCTTGTGCTTACCCAGCTTCAAGACCAAAGAAAGGGCCCAGAGTCAGCAGCAGAGATCTCAGTCGTTTAATGCATAGGGGAGACTTACATGTCTGAAGCAAAGTTCCAGAGCAACACCCCACTGGGTGCTGCAGACAGAAGGCAGGACATGGCTGCAGGCTTTGCTCCTGGTGGGGAGAGGGAGGTTACCAGTTATACAATGAATTGAGGTCAGGTTGGCTCACTGATTACCAGGGAAACTAGCACAGGGGCAAACCCCTCACCACCCCTCTGAGAAGCTATCACAGTGGAGATGTACTGATCTAAAGATTAGAACAGTCGACAGCTGGGGCAGGGGCAAGTGTGTAGGTAGATCAGTCATGTGATTAGGGTGTAGGTGAAGCAGGCACTGGTTGAGCAGGGGCTGTCCAGAGAGCAAGAGAACAGCCATCTTGAGTGGCCTGATCATACAGCCTTTGAGTGTGTGTGTATAGTTAATACATATAATGTATGTTACAGAGCACTTAATTTTCTGAAAGTACTTTTGGAATATTCCACATCAGCTATAATATCATAGAAATCAGAGGCTTACCCAGAACTATCACATGAAGAAGACTCTGAGGAGCAAGATTGTTGCTTCAAAATTATAATAAAAAAAGCCAGAAAAATTGTCAGCATGACAGTATCCATATTCAGGTACTTACTAATTGCTCTTAGTTTTGATGGCAACCTGTCAGTTCAGAGCTTACACCACACCTTAGGCATCCAACCTGCTGAATTTTTCCAGTTTTTTTTTTTTTGATATTTTTATTTTTATATGTTTGAATGTACTGTGATTTTCTTCTGTGTGTATATCTTTAATGGGATTCTAGTATCAAAGTGATGCACATTTATTGTAAAAGAGGAAGAAACTTTTTTTTTCTTTTTTTTCCCTATGCTTTGAACAACTGAAGTTTAATTGTAGTTATCTATTAAAGTTTTCAAAGAGTTCCATTGTGAAACCATCTGGGCAATAGCTATTAGACAACTTTATCTCTTGGATGGTAAATCATGTGTGTAGTTTTCCAGACCTACTTTCTGGAGTCAGTTTTGGTGATTTATATTTTCCAAGGAAAACATTCATTTCATCCATATTCTCAAATTAAATTGAAAAGCTTTGTTTAGAAATTCTTCAAATTTCTACAGTTTTCATGGTTATTTCTTTATCGTCATTGATAAGATTAAATAACTGTTCTTTTTATTCCTGTTATCAATTTTATTTGCAATTAAAAAGGGCGAAGACTTTATTTATTGGTTCTAATATTTAACTGTTTATGCTTAATTAACTTTTGCTTTTATCTTTATTACTCACTCTAATGCATGCTGCTGCTGCTGCTTTTTTTTTTTTTTTTAATTTTATGGCCACACCTGCAGCATATGGAAGTTCCCAGGCCAAGGAATTAATCTGAAGCACAGCTGTGACCTATGCCATAGCTAAGGCAACTGCCTGATCCTTTAACCCACATGCCATGCTGGGGCTTGGATGCACACCTTGTAGCAACCTGAGCTGCTGCGGTCGGATACTTAACCCACTGCACCATGGCGGGAGCTTCCATGCTGCTTTGGATACATATTACATTTCCTCTGTATACTATTTTAGCTGTGTTTTTCATAGGTTTAGAAGATGTATTTTAATTGACATGATTTTCTAAATCATTTCCAATTTTAGTTTGATATAAGAAAAATATTTACATTTCCCAGTAGAAAGATCATTTACATTATTAATTTTTACTTTATTGCACTGAGGTCATATTTTTTACTCTGGAATTTATTAAGCCATTCTTTAGGGCCCAATACAGGTCAATTTGTGAATAGTACTTATGAATTTGAAAAGCATATATATTTTATCACTCTTTGGAAATACACATGCACATACATACATACATACATCTTCATATGTACATTCAATATATTATAATGTTCATATTTGGAAGTGACACAAAATATACTATCATGCATTTCTATTTCTCTTTGTTTTTCTGTAGATTTAGCTTCATTACTTTTTTCTTGGTGCATAAATAATTGCCTGGTATGCCTTTGCTCATTTATTAATTGTTAGCTGAAATAAATATCTTTGTTAAGAATGCTTTCTTATGATACCATATTGTGCTTTGAGGTCCAACCTAAGAATTTTGTTCTTTTAATAAACAAGTATAGTCCATTTACATTAGTAATTTGACATATTTTTTCCCCTTCGGCTCTTCAAATTTTATGTTTAGGTTACTGTACTTATTGTTTATTGTAATTTTTGATACTAATTAGTTTTATTTTATCTGTTTTCTGTCATACATTTATGATTCTAACTTTATTTAAAAATTTTAATCCTCTTTCTCCGACAATGTCTATTAACTTCCTGCTATGGGCAATGGCATACCTCAGTGTTTCTACTTCCTCTTCTCTCCCTTTTATTCCCTCTTTTGTTGCTTGGCTTTTTACATTGAAGTAAACACTTATAACTTGGTTTATACCATTAAGTGGCTCATTTAACTGGTAATTATAAAATATTAGACAATCATCCAATTCACTATAGTTCCCATCATTTTGCTTCTTGTATAACTTTAATGTCATTTCTATATTTTCAGAGCATATAATATTTTCATTATATAATCATATTCTCCCCATTTGTTTTTACCCTAGTTGTTCAAATAATCTAATGTCCACTGTCACTTCTTGTGCCATAGTTGCCTTGATACTTGATACATAGTTGCCTTGACACTTGATACATAGTTGCCTTGACAGAGAATATTTACATTGTCCATTCCTACTTTGAAGATATTGTAAACATACTTACCTGCTTCCAGAATTCAATGATGTGACAAGGAACAGGGAAAGGCCAATACTTTGGTTCCCTTATAGATGACTTGACTTTTTTTTTTTTTTTTTTTGCTTAAAGTCCTGCATTTTTTTTTCTATTTATTTAAAGTGCAGCAAAATCTACCATGCTGTATTTCAGTATTCATGTGTTAATTGTTTTGTGTCTTTTTCTTGTGATAGGTGCCTTTTTAAAAAATCTAGTTTCACATTTTTTATTTTTAGAAAAAATATTTTATTTTGGAAAGTTTTGTTTTATTTCAGATTACTTTTCTTTTCTTTTCTAGTAATTCATTTTCTTTTGGGACACTAATTTTGCAAAATGGATACCATTTTCCTGTCTTTCCTGGCATTCATTGTTCTATTTTTAAAACAAACTCTTCGTCTTTTTCATTCATCTACCTTTCTTTCCCAAATTTTATCACCCATGTCAGTGATTGTTTTCAACAGTGTCTAATTTATTAATTGCTAAATCTAATGAGGTTTTTTTTATGAATTTTAATACGTGTGGATCTGTGTTTGCATTTTGTTTGGCTTTCTTCCTGTGCTTTACCTTGGTTCCCTCTGGGCTCTGAACAGTGCCAGCCTAGGGGATGCGATAACACAAATTTAAATGATGCTTCCTGCTCTTTTGTGCAGTTCTTGGAGTTTTGCTCCACTGTGCTTCCAAAGTTTCTTAAATGGACTGCTGATGATTTCCAGAGCTATTCATTCATGTATAGTTGTCTAATTGTTGTTCTTGGTAGGAGGAAAAGGCTAGGGTCTCCTACTCCACCATTTGATGACATTACTCTTTCTTTCTCTTATTATTTTTTGTTAATTTTGGGGTGGTATGCAAAAGAAGGGGAAACTTCTTCTTTATGCCACTATTTAAAAATTCCCAGTCTCCATCTACTTTAACATGTTTAACTTTACAGTTAATATAATCAATCAAAAAACACTGTAATTTTTGCATGCAAATTTGTTTGCAACTGTAACTGTACTTTACACTCCCTTTTTATTAAGAATGAATAAATATGGAGATGTGTTACCACCACTTTAACCTTCCCTCCCCAAAGAAAATGCTCCATTCCCCCCACCAGCATTTTTATACTATCTTTTTACCCTTTTTACTATACATTATTAATATACCATCTTGTCCATTTCTACTTAAAAAAAAAAAAACCCTCTGGAACATAGGAACTACTCCAATTACTACTCATTCTTTCTTCTATACTGTGTATCCAAATTTCTTAAATACATTTTTTTCATACTCACGAGCCACATTTTCTAAATTTCTGCCTCTTGACAATTTCCTACCTTCCACTGCCACTTTTCCATTGAATTGTTTTAACCATGGCTATGAAGAACCTTCAAGTTGATAAACCCAGTCGATGCTTTTTGATCCTCATTTTACATGAGTTTGTACCGCACTTAACATTATCAACTATACTATGTCTTGAAAATATTATTTTTCTCCCGGCTCTTGTATTAATTATATATTGTGTATAATAACTTATCCCAAAACTTAATGACTTATGCCAACAAACATCTATGGCATAGTTTCTGTGGGTTAGGAATTCAGCAATAACACAGATGGTGGTCCTGGCTCAGAATCTCTCTGGAGTTGCAGTCATGATGTTGGCTGGGGCTATAGTCATCTGAAGGCTTAAATGGTCTGGATGATTTGCTTCTAAGATGTTTTACTCACATTGTTATTGGAGGGAGGCATTTCTACCGCTATTGGATAAAGGCCACAATTCCATATTCTGCAGACTTCTCATAAAATGGCAGCTGGCTGCCCTCAAATAAGTGACCCCAAAAAGCCACAGTACCTTTATTGATTAATCTAGACATTCTAGTCATTAGAAGTGAATCACTTAATCAAGCCACACTTAAGGGGTGGGGGGGAGTTCTCATCGTGGTGCAGTGCAAACGAATCCGACTAGGAACCATGAGGTTGCGGGTTTGATCCCTGGCCTTGCTCAGTGGGTTAAGGATCCAGCATTGCTGTGAGCTGTGGTGTAGGTCATAGAGGCAGCTTGGATCTAGCATTGCTGTGGCTCTGGTGTAGGCTGGCAGCTATAGCTCCGATTGGACCCCTAGCCTGGGAGCCTTCATATGCCACTGATGTGGCCCTAAAAAGACAAAATACAGGGGGGGAAAAAAAAAGAGGGGGGAATTACTTCTTGAAGGAAAAAGATCAGACACTTTGTGGACTGCACTGCAGGCCTCTAATCACAACACACTAAGGCCTCTTTTGTGGGTTCATCAGGTGCTTCTTTTCAGAAGAATTTTCATCACTTCTCTACCCACCAACAGAATGTTGGTACACCTCAGATATTTGCTCCAGGTGCTCTTTGACTCTCTGTCCATCCCACAGTATCCACCCTGGTGTTATGATATGTACATATCTAAACTTAGGACTACATAAATTACCTTCGTTTTATATATATACATTCCTAAAACTAGAAATGCAGGGAAATATTATTCTCACAGTGATTCTCATCTGGGGGCACTAGGTTGGGATAGACAAGAAAAGGTGGGGGAATATAAAATATTTTTGATTTAACAGAAAGGCCATGCATAGTTAAAAAAAAGACACACTCCATATTTATTTCCTTTTATTTGTCTGTAATCACAATATTTTTTCAAATTAGAAATTTCAAAGCCTTATGAGAGAGCACTAGGTTTTTCTTTTTAATTTTTGTTGTATGTTTTTCAAAATGAGATACTGTCTATAGTCGTTTGGAAAGCACTGACTTAAAGAATGTTGCTTGCCAAGCCTAATAGGGTTTTGAGAACACTACACATTATGTAAGCAGTACTATTTTGAAGGAAATAATAACTAAATGTTATACATATTCCTATTTTTTTGCTTTAAGAAAATGAGTAGAGCTTAATGAATTTAGCCTTTAGAATGGGACAGGAAATATCTGAAGAATACAAATTGTCTAACAGTAGAGAAAAGGGTAGTTAGCAATTATTGTTTAAACTTTTGCCTCCTTGCTCCAATATTTTAATGCTAAGGCATCTGGAAAATTTAACCTTTTCCCCTCAGGCAATATTTTGTCTTGATATTTTGGATTCCTGAAACTTTGTAAATAGATCACTATCCATTTATCTCTTTTCAACAAATTTTCAAAGAACACCAGTTTTAAATATATATTCCAAACCACCCATGGGTCATCAGTTCACTCAGTTTTATATTTCTATGCTGCTGTATTCATCACTCAAACCATAGGCTTCATATTACCTATCAGAACATTTCTTTGTTTTCCCTTTTTTTTTTCTTTTTAATGTAGTTGAAGTCAAGGAAATGATGGCTTCAGTGTTTCAAATTCCCTTAAATTGTTTCATTTGTTAGTTTATTAGCTGTGCCTGTAGCATGTGGAAGTTCCTGTGCCAGAAATCAAACTCACACCACAGCAGTAACAATTGCCAGGTTCTCAAAACTGCTGAGCCACAAGGGAACTCCATGAACCTTTCTTTGTTTTCTAAGTGGGTTTATTTTCTTCTGACACAAAAATCAGGGCAAAAATGTTGACTCTGTGCACTTACTTAACAGTTATTTTTAACTTTTTCCAGTTAAAAGAGTCAAGGAGTTCCTGTTGTGGCTCAGTGGTTAATGAATCTGACTAGGAACCATGAGGTTGCACGTTCAATCCCTGGCCTTGTTCAGTGGGTTAAGGATCCAGCATTGCCATGAGCTGTGGTGCAGGTCGAAGACTCAGCTCAGATCTCACATTGCTGTGGCTCTGGCATAGGCTGGCAGTTGCTACAGCTCCAATGAGACCCCTAGCCTGGGAACCTCCATATGCCATGGATGCGGCCCTAGAAAAAGACAAAAGAAAGAAAGAAAGAAAGAAAGAGTCAAGATACATGCAAAAGCAGCTCTAGCAAAAAATAAATAAAATAAATAAAAAATAAAACAAAAAAACCTTCCCTTTAGCCACTTTAGTAAGACATGTTTAATGCATTTTCTTTCCATTTGCAAGATCCACCATGGGAGTCTTATCATTTTTATTTTCTTCCAGGTGTAGAATAAAAATGGCAAGAGGTTATTTCAGGGCATATTTTTTGGAGAATAATTTGAATTAGCATAAAGTTAACATTTCCTAAATGGCTATTTCAGAAACTAGACCATTAACCTTTAAAAAAGACAAAAAAAGAAATACATTGGAAATTTGTTCTAGTATTATTGGCTTCCAACAGAACTTGGAATAAGTAGCATATCTCTTAGACCAACTAAAAATCATACTATTCATCAGAAACTAGTAAAATTTCATATAAAACACTCCTACCTATAAGGTAACCCCTCTCAATACACTCAATAATATGTAATAAAAAGTATTATCTAGAGTCATGAAATAAAATGACATGAGCAATTAAAGATATAAATCTTCCTTAACTTACAATGGGAGTTATGTCCCAATAAACCTATAGTAAACTGAAAAATGTTGTAAGCCAAAAATGCATTTAACAAACCTAACCAACAAAACATCATAGGTTAACCTAGTTTACCTTAAGCATGCTCATAAGCCTACAGCCAGGCAAAACCATCCAACAAAGCTAATTTCATTATAAAGTGTTGAATAACTCATGTAATGTTTTGAATACTATACTGAAATTAAAAAAACAGAATGGTTGTCTGAGTATAGAATATTTGTAAGTACATGGATTGTGCACTCTTGTGGTTGTATGGCTGACTGGGTGCTGCAGCTCTCCAGCATCAAAGAGAGTATTATAGCCGGGGAAAGACCAAAATTCAAAACTCAAAGTATGGTATCTACTGAATGCATGTCACTTTTTTACCGTTATAAAGATAAAAAGCCATAAGTCGAGCCATCACAAGTCAGGGACCATATGTATATATTTTTCAAGTTAAAATAGTTATTTCGGAAGAAATTGTAGAGTCTAATAAAAGGGATAGAATGTACAGGGAAAGTGCAATATTCAGGGGATTAACAATTTTAAAGAAGAATGATAAAAACTTCTGAAATTAAAACATTTTTCAGGAAAAGAATTGTATATAAGAAGTGTTGATTATATGGTGCCTTTGAAACAGGAATAAAATATGAACTCAGCTTCATGTACATCAGTGATAATGCTGCATCCCTGCAGTATTAGCAAATAACTTGCATGGGCTGAAATGGCAAGAGGTGCTGATGGGGTAGGAAACATACAAGCCATCCTTGGAAATCTAGGGTGTTAAGGATTAATTTATCCCAGAGGGAACTGGCCTCCTGCAAAATATTTGGGAATTGAAATCTACTCTGTTGAAACCAGTTGCAGATTTTAGTGCTAAGACAATCCATTCTAGTTAAGTGCTGAGGTGATGGAATGGGTCTGGAAGCCACTGGTACAGTATAAGCACACAGCTGCGAGCTCAAGTCTTGGACTTCAATCTTGATCAAGCTAGTGGAAGTTATTGTGCTTCCTCTAACATGAAGATTCTATAAACCTCCAGCCAAGAGTCATGGACTTTTCTTCTGGAATCCAAATTCTTGTTCCACTATTTCACTGTGTATAGCTTTAGAGTATGATGAGCAACAGAGAAACAATGTAATCGCTGCTCCTACCTCTTAACTTTCCCCAATAATACTGTTTTAGGTCCCATGTGACTATTTGTTGATCAATCCATCTTCTTTGCTTAATAGTCATTTTGGATAAGTAAGAGGATATGCTTAGAAATTCTACTCATTACGCATACCTTGCAAATCAAATGAGAATATGTCAACATATAAGATATTACTAAGATGTTACAATAGTTATTGCTTATTGTCATATTTTCAATATTAGATTATAAACTCTTAGAACAAATAATTATTTTATTCTTTGAATGAGTTATTCGTTTTCACATGTCATCGTATAAACTATTGTGGTGGACAGAATCCAAGATGACTCCCAGTTTTCCCTGGTTTCTGTTGTTTGGGCTTCTGTATGATCCCTTCCCTTTGAGCATGAGTAGGACTTGTGATTTATTGCTAACAAATAGAATATGATACAGACCATGGGATAATATTTTCATGATTATATTGCCTAAGATAATATCTTCCATCTTATTAGCAGACCCCTTCTCTTGGCTCTTGCTGGCTTTGATGAAGTAAGCTGCCAAATAGAGAAGCCCAAGTGGCAGGAAACTGGGTGAGGTGTGGGGGCGGGGGGCTTTAGGTGACAGCAAAGAAAGGGCTAGAGTATTGGACAGAACACAAGGGACTGAATCCTGAACCAGAAAGAAAGAAAGAAAGAAAGAAAGAAAGAAAGAAAGAAAGAAAGAAAGAAAGAAAGAAAGAAAGAAAGAAAGAAAGAAAGAAAGAAAGAAAGAAAGAAAGAGAAAGAAAGAAAGAAAGAAAGAAAAAAAGAAAGAAAGAGAGAGAGAAAGCAAGCAAGCAAGCAAAGAAACAAAGAAACAAAGAAAGAAGGAAGGAAGGAAAGAAACAAAGAAACAAAGTCCTTAAGCTTAGAAATGAGCCCTTCCTCTCTTGAGCTTCAAATGAGAACCCAGCCCAGGATAGCATTTGGATTACAGCTTTGTGAGAGAAGCTAAAGCAAAGAACCCAGGCAAGCCATGCCTGGATCACTGACCACAAAAACTGTGACAATTTATTATGCAGCAGTAGCTAACTAATACAACCAAATGCATATAATAAATACATATATAATTGTATTTAATCACACTAAGCTCCATCACTGTGCTTTATTTTATGAAATGATACATTTTTATTGATACCAACTTTTTAACTTAATGGAGGCAAATGAATAGTTAAATAAGAATATTTGTTATCCAACAATGTCAGACATGGAGACTTTTTTATTTATGTAACCACAAAGAGCAAAGAACATGAGTTCAACCCTTTGTTAGAAAATCAAATGAATTTTCTAATATTAGCACTGAGCCTGGTTCTTCCTATCATACTGTAGGAACAGTTGGAAATTAATAAACTTCTTCCCATTAAAATAAGTAAATAAATACATAAAACACACATTCAGAAGCCCCTCTCTTCTCTCCAGGGGGACAAACTCAAAAGAGGGAGTCATTGGTTTTTTCCTGCACATGGAGGAAATGAGGAGAGGTAAATAATTTCCAGTTGGTGGAAAGCAATCAAAGGGTCGCAGAAGCAGAAGTTACTCTAATTATAATCAGTAGACTGGGAGTTTCTTTTGTGACTCAGCAGGTTAAGGACCCAATGTTGTCTCTGTGAAGATGCAGATTGGATCACTGGCCTCGCTCAGTGGGTTAAGGATCTAGTGTTGCCACATGCTGGGCATAGGTCACAGATTCGGCTCAGATCTGGTGGTGCCTTGGCTGTGGTGGAGGCAGGCAGCTGCAGTTCCAATTCGACCATTGGCCTGGGAACTTCCATATACCACAGGTGCGGCCATAAAAAAACATTTTTGAAAGATAAAAGAAAAAAAAAAATCACTAGACTTATCCATGCTATTCATGCCTAGTCCAAAAGCAGAAAAAGAACAAACTATGTATTTAGTATATATAATCATGAATGTCCTCCTTGCCCTACTTATTTATGTTATTTTTGAATTTACTTGAAAATTTTTGTATTATTGACTTATTTATGTTATTTCTGACTTTACTTAAAATTATTGTATTATTAGAATGTCATATATTCAATATCTATCATATTCTATCATATAATATCACATTACTAAGTAAGTAAAGAATAAAGGAACAGAACAACCTATGCAGTTATAAATACATTTTGGGTCAGAAATTATGCTTTTATTTTGGGGTGCACATATTTCACTTGTTAGAAGTCTAAATCAGTATTTACATTCTTGGGTCCTAATTTTAACTCTGCAGCTTTTATGCTTTAAATACTTTTATCTTTTTTGTCCCCAAAATTATTTATCCTCAAGAAATTAAGACAGTATCCATGACCATCCCAGATCTCTTAGGGTGGCTTATGTCATTTCTGTGTATCTTTCCCCTGGCTACTTTGTGCTGATTTCGTACCAAAACTACACTTGCCTTCCTGGAATTACATTACTCAAATTCAGAAAGAGCAGAAGTGCCTGGCAGTTTACATCCATTTAAGATGACTGACTTGATTGAGGAGCATGAAAGCCCTGCTCTGCCACATCCAATGGAGATAAACTCTTAGGTGCAATGTACCCACAAAGCTACCCTGCTGAGTCTGGGACTTTGCCTAAAGGTTTAATCTGTACCATTGCTTGACCTCTTCTGCTTCCCTTTCCTGCTTGTTTCACTCTTTTTGTGGTTTTTCCTGGAACTATTCCCTTAATAAATTACTGCTTGTATACAAACATACTTCTCTGGCTCTGCTCCTGGGGAACTTGAGCTAGGACACGAAACATGACTAGAATATTCCCCTCTGTCAGAGTCTGTCTTGTGTCTCTGGATTTAGGTATATAGCGCTGTAGGATCAAAGAAGGAAATGCATTTCTATCAGAAAGCTTTTTATCAGCAGGGACTTTGTCTCCATTACCATCATATCACAAGGGGCTACCACAAGGCCAAGTACATAGAAGATGCTAAATAGATAATTTTTGAATGCATTAAAGACTATACACAATGGAAATTTGATTAGTCAAAAAAGTAAACTAGTAAGTTAAAAGACTAATATGTAATTTAGAAAAAAGAGCATAACAGTATTTCCTCTGTTAATTATCTAATGTTGTGTAACAAATTACCCCAAACATAGCAGCATTAAACAATAATAATCTTTTACAACTTCTCATGGTTCTGTGGCTCAGGACTTAGAAAGAATACAAAAGGAATGGCTTGTCCTTCTGCAGCTTCAGTGAGAAAACTCAAAGACTTGGGGCTGCTATTATCTAAAATCCTACACAGTTACAGGTCTGACAGTTGATGTGGGCTATCAGCTGAACACCTGGCAGGGGCTGCCAATGTGAACAATCACACATGGCCTCTAGATGTGGCTGGGGCTTCCTCAAAGTATAGTGTCTGAGTCCCAAGGTCAAGCATTATAAGAGAAAGGAGAGGGGGGGAGAGAAAGAAAGAGAGAGAAGGAAAAACTGCTAATGGAAGCTATGCTGCCTTTAAGACTTAACCTCAAAAATCCCACAGCATCACTTCTGCCACAGTGGTTCGGACAGTTGAAGTTCCAACCAGGCTCCGGGGAGGTAGCAGACACTATCACTTAAGGAAACATGTTAATGTTTCAAGGTATGGAATGAGATTGGTGAAGCCATCTTTGGAGCAGAAAGATCCACCACATTCCCTTTATTTTAAATTTGTTTTATTTTATTTTACTTTAGCAAATATAAAAATAAGGAAAACAGTCTTGTAAATCAGGCAGGAGATTGACTTCTCTCTCTAGAATTCTTTATTAAGTAAATTTTATTAACTCAGGGGTCTGCTTTTGTAAAATTTTATTTCTCCATCTATGATAAAATGACTCTTCCAGCTCTGGAATCTAATATTTTTCAATATTATTCATAGTTGAAACATAGTGTTTAATTCTCAAGATTAAAATTACTGTGGTCTCAAACTTTTTACAGATTTTGGAAATATGAGCAAATAATGTTCTTCAAGAGGCATACGATATTTTTCCCAGATAATCTTTGAATTATATTACATTAAAGGCTGCAAAATATAGATGTCACTTTAAAAGTCAGGGTTCTGAAGTCAGCTTACTTGGATTCAAACCCCACCTTCTTCACCTGTGTAAACTAGACAAATCACTTTATATTTCTGTGTCTTTGTGCACTTATCTGTAAAACTGGCATAATGATATCTACTTTATGAAATGTCTGTTAAGAGTAAGTTTAAAAAATAACATCATTCACAATGAAATTCAATATATATTAACTATCATAGTTATTATTTTCATTAAACAGTTATTCACATGAGTATGACCATACTGGAGAAGACAGGTTTTGACTATTACAAAAGAAAATGTAACATGCTCATTATTTTTTTTAAATTTTTTATATTACTCAATGAATTTATTACATTTATAGCTGTACAATGATCATCACAACCAAATTTTATAGCATTTCCATTAAATTCATATATAGCACAATATAGCAGCATAAGTAGTAATAATAGTTATTTAAATTGTGGTTGAATTGTGCCCCTCCCGCAAAAAGACATGGCCATGTACTAACCCCTAGAAACTTGGAATGTGAGCTTATTGAAAGATTTTTGCAGATATAATTAAGGATTTTGACATGAGATTATTTTGGATTATTTGAGTGGGCTCTAAATTCAATGACAAATGTCCTTATAAGAGACAGGGAAAAGTAGGCACAGAGAAGACCATGTGAATACAGAGGCAGAGATAGGAGTTCTTCTGCTAGAAGCTAACAAAAGCTTGGAGACACCTGAGGCTGGAGGATACAGGATAGGATTTTCCCCCACAAGTCTCTGGAAGGAAGCACAGCTTTGTCTGTAACTGGATTCTGGGCTTCTGGTTTCCAAAACTATAAGAAGATAAATGTTTATCCATGTAAGCCAAGAAGTGTGTGCTGAGTGTTAGTTACCACTACCATCGGAAGTGATTACAGTAGTAGATCTGGGGTATCCTCCTTTTAGTACACAGGGTACGTAACTTTTTGTTCTCTGTTTTCTTGTTCGAGCTAAAACTGAAGGCAGGCAAGAGCCAATATTCAATTTCACAGATTAGTAGCCGTATCTGCTAAATGGTTTTAATTAAAATGCCATGTGTGGCAGTCACTGGACCCAATTTAAAAACTAGAAGTTGGAGTGTTTGTTTGGCTTACCACACAGCCTCTAAATTGTTCTTGGTTTAGTAGGTCCACAATAAAAGGCAGTGAGGCAGGCATGCGGCAGGCAGTGAGGGATCCAGGCTGCCATGAATGGCCATGAATGTGATTTACTTAAGATGTTTTAATACCTCTAGAGAAACGGTGCTTTTATTACAAGATTTTTATTTTCTCTTTGGAAAGCCAAACATTTGTAAATATGTTTCTAAATTGTTCTCATTCTTTCCTTCTCCAAATAAATTGTTCTGCTAAGGATATGTGACATTTTTTAGTTTGAAATTGGCTATTAATATTGCTAGAAAATGTGTTTCAAAAGCCCACTTGAATGGATATTATGAATTAGATTTTTTTTAACTTATCACCATTCACATTAATATTCTTAACACGTGTATTACTCTCAGAATGTTCAAATTTAGAAGAAAAATCAACATATGTCTCTTCTACACTCACACAACTTGCAGTCGAATTTACCTAGGTGCATTATTTACAGAGGTTATTTGTAGAGTTAGGAACTCTGTTTCCTACAGCCTTGATCAATTTGCTTTTACATAAAAATAAAGTTAGGAAGTCAGCGTGAGTGCAGAAAGCCTATCTGTAAAAATGAATGCTGAGGCATTACAGGAGTTTCCTTATTGCTGCCTTATATCTTAAAAGCTACTCTCTGAAACTGGTTCTAGAAGAGCAAACTTTTAAATCTTGTTCTTGACTAACTTTAATTATAGAAAAGTGTCAGTATATAATCCTGTGAAAGCATTCTAAATCATATTTAGAAGTAAATATGCTGCCATAAAGTCCTCAGGGTTGCTTTCAATTCATTATAATAAACTGTAAACTAATGCTGGATTTGTTTCCTTTATATCCATAATTTGTGTGCCTTATGAACAATAGAGTGGAAATGTTTTCTGCAATAATTACAGTACCAAGAACACATCAAGTGTCCTAATAAAAATTTGTTAAATAAATGATAAAAAATAACCCAGGTGTCCATAGTGATCTTCAAAATGATTTAATATTAATATGTGATATGAATTTTAATTTTTGACATAAAATATAAAGTTAGCAGAAAAGGTTGATATAATTTCTATACAGAACATATTTTTTAATTCTTACCATCATCTAAAAACATAATTTGATATACAACTATAAATGTAATAAAATTCATTGAGTAATTTAAAAACAAATAGATAATAATAAAAGCATAATTTGAGATGGTGCGGATAACCTTATCTTTTCCTTTCCTTCCACTTTTATTCATATCTTTACATTTTCTATAATAATTGTCAATGGTGAAAAAAACTTTTTTTTTTAAATCAGGATCCACTCTGTTATTGAATTAGGCTGTATATTAAAACAGTACAAAACTTTACAAAGTAAAGAAATAGGATAACACCTTTTTTCAATAATATTAGTTGAAAATTTATGTTAATCTCTTAGACTTTTCAAATTAATATACTCTCACCTCTGTATTTCAATCAAAGGTTTAATTTCTGTTATAACCATAGTCACATTTCTGAGAGGAATGTTATTAGAAAAAAATAACTACTTTCAGTGTTATTTTATCTAAACTCATAAAAAGTTTAAAATGATATAGTCCATATTGAGCCATTTTATAACAATCTCAAAAGTAATTCATATAGAGGTATAATTTTATATTTAACATTAAATCAGTTAGGAAATCATAGTCTTAACAAAAATAATAAAGTTCATTTCTTTTCATACTTAAGATTGGGAATGCTAGCAAAGTGTTTAAAATAAAAACATTCTCTTGGGATATGAAAAATTTGTGGAGGTGGATAGTGATATTTTCAGGACAATGTGAATGTACTTAATGCCATTGAACTGTACACTTAAAATGGTTAAGACAGTAAAATTTTATACATTATCATAGTAAAAAAAGAAAAAGCTCATCTCTTTCTCTTTTTATTCATCAGTAAGAAAAAAAAATCAATATTAACAACTGCAGTCCCTTCTTAATGTATCACCATTTGCCCTTATGGGTGTTATCATATATTAGCCACACAGAATGAATAAGAAAAGAATTTTACAAAATTACTGCATTAGGTTTTCTCATTGATTTGAAAAATATATTCTCTTAAAATATAATAAAAAACACACGTTTATAAGCTCTTCACTTCATATTCATATTCAACATTTCATTTTAATTCATATGTAATTTCAACAGAGGTCCTTCAAGATCTAACCATGAATGTTTGTATTAGGAATTCTTTCTAAAGGAGAGAAAATGCGTCTGGGCCAGCAAGCTGTGGTTGCTTTTTATGGTTGTATATGCTGTATTTACAACCCCCCAAATAATGTGTCAATCAAAAGGGGTTAACTTTAGATTGTAAAAAAATGTGAACTATCTAGGAAACACTAAAAGAAATCACTCTTAATCAAGAATTCCAACTCCCTTTTGTGGTGATGGATGTATGAGGTATTTTTAAGTTGATGTCTTTTAACATTTGTGTTAGGCAACTTTACTCTTGCTCTGGGAATCTATATTCAACAAATTCCTGGTTTTGAACAGATTCCTCACACAGATGTCTACATGGCACTAATGTACTTGCCAGATGATGTGACCAATTTCATTCTCTTGGAAATTTTAGTTCTAGAAGTCTACAAATAAATCTTATCTGGATAGTTCTTGCCAGTTTCATAACAAAGAGATTAAACAAGATTTATATCAGATTACAAATTGAGGTCATGGTTTCTCAAAATCATCTCTGAGCTTCTTTGTCACCCCCAGCCATTTCCTGCTCTTGATCCATAGGCTCTAGAACACTCAGGAAAATGAGGAACTTATCAAGTTTTCTTTAAAATTGTTATTAGAAAAGATAGTTAATGGACTCTTCAGCAAGATTCTATTCTATATTATGAACTAAAGTTTCTACATGTGGAACATATATTTTGGCTTAAGAAACTCACTTTTTATTCTGTGTTTGTTTGTTTTGTTTTTATAAAAGAAATGTGGAAATTCCTGCTCCGGCTTAGCAGGTTAAGAACCTGACATAGCATGGTATCTGTCTGTGAAGATGTGGGTTTGATCACTGACCTCATTCAGCAGGTTAAGGATCCAAGGTTGCCCTAAGCTGCACTGTTGGCTGCAGATGTGGCTTGGATCCAGTGTTGCTGTGGCTGTGATGTTGGCTGGCAGCTGCTGCTCCACTTCTAACCCTAGCCTGGGAAATTCCATAAGCCTCAGGTGCAGCCATAAAAAGAAGGAAAAAAAATCTGCATTGCAAAAGAACTATATATTCAGAGTAACAATTCAACATATTAATATTAATATTGAGAACAAGAAATCTAATGAGTTATTTTCTAAGGGAGAAGAGTGTTATAGATGAGTATCAGGGCTTTGGAGGTGGACTATGCTTAAATTCCAACCTAGAAGCTGTATGACCAAGAACAAATTTCTTATCTTCTTCTCTGTGTTTATGTTTCCTTATGGGGATAGTAGTGTTATTTTCCACATATACTTATGAGTACTGCACATATACTTAGAATAATTTCTAAGACATAATAAGTACTCAAATTGCCTATTAACTAGTTGACATAAAATGGTGAAATCTCCAAGAGAATTTACAACTGTAATTTTAGTTATCTTTTTTAACTTATATTCTACTATCAATGACTGTGCAATTAACAAATCTAGCAAAAGCCCAAAATAATAAATCAAGATTGCTTTTCTATAAGATGCTAGATTGGGAGTTCCTGTTGTGGTGTAGAGGAAACGAATCCTACTAGACACCAAGAGGTCGTGGGTTCAATCCCTGGTCTCGCTCAGTGGGTTAAAGATCCTGTACTGCCATGAGATGTGGCGTAGGTCACAGGCTCAGCGTGGATCCTGAGTTGCTATGGCTGTGGTTTAGGCTGGCAGCTATAGCTTCAATTCAACGCCTAGCCTGGGAATCTCCATATGCCGCGGGTGTGGCCCTAAAAAGCCAAAAAAAAAAAAAAAAAAGATGCTAGATTGACCATAAATTTACTTGAAATTTTCTAAGTTTTAAGTTATTTTTCCCAATTAAGCTATAATTTAAGATATGCAATTTCTAATAAGATAGTATCTTGGGCCTTTTTAATAATATTTCTGTTATCATTGAACTTTGAAGTGGGAGTGGGACAGATGATTTGCCTCTCTTCCTCCTCCTCCTCTTCCCCTTTCATCTTGGAACCAGATTACACAGTTTGTGTATCTTGTCTTAAAATCTTTTAAAAACAAAAATCCTTTTGTCAAGTCATGTGCACCCTAGCTCTTTAACATTCTAAACCTGTTATGGCTGCTGGAGTGGTTTATCATGAAAGAAAAGAAATTCTTTTGACATATCAAAAAGAAGAAGAAAGAAAAGACAAGGGGAAAAAAAGAAGAAGAAAAATCCTGAGCTTACAAATAGGCTATTGTAGAACTAGAGCTTAAGAAGGCACTGCTATTAGGTATATTTCATAATATGAAAAGACAGGCCGTTTTGGGCCCCCTCGCCTGGTAGGATCAATCCTGTCAGTGCCATTTATTTGCAATCCCCTGTGATTTCTGTATCTCACAACCCTTTTGCATGAAAATGAACCATAAAGGCCATCAAAACACCTGCTTTACTGACAAGACCGATTAATGCTTTGATTTATCCCTCAGAGTGTGAGCTAGTCTGCTGCTACAAGGGCCTTGGGTTGGCATATCATTCATCAGACTTTGAAGGTCTTCTTTTCTATATCTCAGAGTTTCAGCTGTGAATGTCTTTTGTATACACTAGAAAGTTCTGTTAACCCTAGAACACTCAGTACAGCTGGAAGCCAACATTTTACATCCATAACTGCTCAGGTATCTTAAGTTAAGTGACTATAACTACTGCACTAATTTGAAAGGCTCTCAGTGTACTTAGGAGGGCATGTTTTAGCACCTATTTAACCCCAAAGACGCTTCAAAAAGAAAACAGCTTTCTATAGTTTACTTCAAATTCACTCCTTTTGTATTCTTCCAAAGTTGCTATTTGTCACTTTTCACTTGTATTATAAGCAGTGAGGCTTGAGAGTGATGCTCACCTCGCTGAACAGGACATGGTACTCTATTTCTGGACACGGGGCAACCTGCTCATCCTTCCCTAAGGAATGGGAACACATCCACAATGCCATTCAACCGGGATAACATATTAATATAACAGGATATGGTTGCAGGATTCGGTAAGATAAGCTCATCTTGAAAAAAAAAATCAATAATATGTCCTCAAACTCAGAAGATATCACCTGGCAAGATACCTCTTGCCGGTGTCATACTTCAAAGAGTAAATCTATTTTGCCTTTCCCAGTTCAACTGTTTATAGACATTTCTTTTCATGAGACTTGGGAAATACTCTTTCCTCCCATTAACTCCAAAATCTTTCAAAGTCTATTTTAGGAATTTGGTACTTGAGGCCATATCACATCAGTTTAAATAAGTTTGAAAGATTATTTCATGAATGCTCTGCAAATCTGAGTGCTTTATTTGTTGCTGTAATAGATGAGTTTTCCATACAATGACAGTGCAAAATGATACAATCATTAGAAAGACAGCTCTGGGGGAAGGCTGTTTCCAGTGGAAAACGAAAGAAAGCTATAGAAGGAGGAAAGTTGTTTTAAACTTCAATTAAGGAATGAATATCTAGAAGTACACACTTCAGGGTGCTGGTAATGCAAAATGGTCAGCTTCAACACAACAGTGATGAAACAATTTGTTAATTCTCTTCCTTGTTCCAAGGATATATGAAAAACCTCTTAAGGTTTGATGAAACTGAGGATAAAACTTCAGTTATTTGTCATAAGTAAATGGCACACCAGACTGCAAAGCCAGTCAAGCTCCAAAACTATTTTTTCTCCCATCATGCCCAAGGGCAATGAATAGTTTAGGCAAAGACATAGGGAGTTTCCACACATGCCTTTGGAGAAGTCAAGTAATTAAAATTCAGAGATCGTCTGTTTTTTTTCAGCTTTTAGAAAATGCTCGTGCTCATAGTTTCAAAAGCAACTGCAGCTGGTCCTATTCCTGAAAATGTGTGTTTCTGCTGAGAATTTGGCTCCACTCCAAGAACATGCATAGATAAAACCCAAGGTCTGGCTACAGTCTTAGCTTCAAGTCAGTTCAAAGGCCTGAGGGGACGTCCAATTTGTGCTGTATTTATGTTTAGTCAAAATGACCTGGTTTAAAATACCCTGCAGCTTCCTAGCACGATGTACTTTGTGAGGATTAGTAAGTCAAAAAAATAAAAATAAAAAAAAACAACAACAAAAAAAGCACTTCCCTTCTATTTTGCTTTGTTTCAAATAGAATTATCAGCAAACAAATAACAGAGGTTTGCTACAAAATCATTTATGGGATTTCCTTGTAGCTAAGTCAAAGAGAAACACTTGTAGCAAAAAGCAGAAGATGGGCTGAATTTATGAATCTCTTTGCATCTTGAAAGCCTAAAGACAAATTTGATAGACAAGAAAGTGGAGTTAATCAAAATCTATTGATGTTAGTGAAACCAAAGTATTAGTATTGGCAGATCAGTTGAGATGAAAAATCCAAACCAAGTTTCTCTGAGAAAAGGAGGATATACCTATCCATAGTTGTTATGAGCTTGAACTCAAAATAGGAGACTGGGTGTGATTCGCAACTATGCCCCTACTAATTTTAAGACCCTGACCTAGTTATTGAATCACTCTGGTCCTCAATATTCTCACTTGCAAACAAAGATTCTAATAGTGATCCATTTTAGTTAGATAATTAAATAGACGTGAGGTGCCTGTCTCATAGGAAACATTCCAGAAAATTATGTTATTGTTACAAATATAAATTAATATTTAGTGTGTAATGAAAAAGGTTTAAACTCCATTTTTAAAGATGAAGAAGCTAAGGCAACGCTTGTGAATAATGAGATAAATTTAAAACTTTCCATTGTACTTTAAACCTCTTTGTGAGAATGCTCTTTCAAAGATCATTTAATATCCCAGTTAAGATACAAGTGAGGGACAACGGTGCTTTTATAAGAACACATTTTCATAGGCTTCACGATGCCATTTGTCACCAAGAGGCTGGTGAGCATAATTTAATAATTATGTGAGGTATACAACATTTTGCTATATTATAAAGAGTTAATACCAGTGGATCTATGGATTAAAAACCAGAAGATTTTGGTTCTGCCAGTATATTAGCCTTGAAAGTGTATTTTCTTTATAATTTACAAATTGATCATTTTATTTTCCAATATCATGGACATGCAAAGGAGATTAAATTTAATGCGCACAATTTTTTTTAAAAATATGACACTATTTTTTACCCTTTTAAATATAAAGTGTAATTTTTATTGAAAAGGCAGTGTATTTTTACTAATGTGCATTTGCAAGACAAAGAAATTAGACAAGAACACAAAATGAACCAAATTAATATTTTGGCATATTTCCTTCCAGTTATTTCTAGATAAAGTGGTGGTTTATTTATGTAATTATATGCAATTACATGGCTTTTTTAATACAAGAAAATAATGCTGCAAATATCCCAAACAATATCATTCACCCATCTCTATTCCCTGTGTTTGGTATATATTTGCACCTCATAAAGCTTTATTTAAAGGTACTGTATGAAAGACAATTTAGTTCACCCCTTTGACTATTTAAAGGAATAGTTGTCACCAATAAATAACTCAGCAAATTTTTTATTCCATAAGCATTTGGAAATCTTATTTTAGAAATGCAATCTTTGCTATGGAGATTTCAAAAACAATGTTAATGGTTTATGCCTTCCAAAAATCTCTATTTCTAGGATAAGAAATAGTTATTGCTCTGTTGTACATACTAGATTTTTAAATATTTTCTAATTATTATCTAATTATTATTGTTTGGATGGAATGAGGCAACAGGGTTACAAAGCTCATACAAAATTAAATCTTTATTTAGAATGTTACTACAGTAGCCACTCTAGTACAAGAAATAGACTGGGCTCAAGTTAATAGCTTCTGAACATAAAATGTGGGTGAGAAGCCTGGCCCTGGCACCATGTGACCATGGGTACCTTTTATGCCTCAGTTTATCTTATAAGGTAGAGAAAGAGATACTGTAGAAATACAAAAGATACTAAAGCAAAAATATATATATATAATCATTATGTTTCAGTTATTTTCCAAAATATTACAAGTTATTAAAAACTCGAACTCTTTGTGTGTTTGTTTTACTTTGAGGGAATGTTCTTTATGCCAAGATGCTTTGTAAAGAGATTGGCCACATCACATAGCACTTTCACACTGACTGGATATAACTGTGAATTGCCTTAACCTAGGAGCAGTATCCCAAATACTGCCAGTTCTTACAAGCTGTGGAAATTTAAGAATTAATTTTTATGTGAAGAAACAAATTAATGTGGATGATTAGAAGGAAGAATTACCTTTATGGCCAGAAACATTAATAAGGTGTATAACAAAGAAAATAAAAATAAAATAAAACAATCCCCATCTTCTAGAGCAGGGTTTGGGAAACTTTCTTCTGTAAAGGGCCAGTTAGTAAATGTTATCTGTTTTGGGGGCCGTGTTATCTCTGTTACAATTTCTCAACTTTAACCTTGTTCAAAAATAGCTACAGATCTGTGATGCATAATGAATGGAGGATGATGTGATACAAGAAATTATATTTATGAAAACAAGCAGTGAGTGGTCTGGATTTGGTTCTAGTTTTCAGACCCCTGTTCTTGAGAATAGTTATCTTTTTCTGATGCTAATCAAATTCAGTATGTACAAAACCTAGCTAAGGTACCCAACTTTAGCAAGCTGGACTTATTTATCTTACTGAATAACAGAGCTGAAAAACAACTGTATAACCCTGAAGCCATTGATATTTACTGAAAGCTTTTCAATCTAATCCATCACTACTCCCTGTTACATCACTTAAAGAGCTCTCCATCACCTTGATTACAGCCACAATTACATTTCACCTGGATAACATGTAAAACTGACCTTCACTGGCTTATCATTACTTTGTTGACTGCTTAAAATCCACTCTTGACTAATAGTCACGAAGCCTTTCTTTCCCAACTCTATTGGCTGCTTGAGATAGTTCAACGTTTTGCAATTACTTTTAGCATAAAAGCAATATCCTTAGTCTCATTGAGGGACTCTACAAGGTCGAGGCTAAATCACCTCTTTTGCTTGATTTTTGCTCTCATTTTTTTTTTCCTGCTCCAGCCAGAACAGAATTATGTAGATTTCTTATGTTCACTCTTCTCCTTTGTTGCATCTGCTCCATCTACCAGATGTGCTTACACTCCTTCTTAATAGAGTCCTTAGTGTAACTGAACTGCATTACCTGACTTCTTTGGTCATATCAAGTTCCCATATGTACCTTCCCTCTACAACAATTGCAAAAGTACAATTTGTAGTTTATTTCAGAGGTTTTTTAAATTCGTCCTTTCTTTATAACCTGACTATAAGGGCCTGAAGGAATAGGCAATGTTTTTTTTTTGTTCACTGTTGCACCCCAGAGCCTAGCAGAGGAACTGAAAGAGTAGTACACACTCAGTAAATATTTTTTTGAAAATAAATAGTAAATGAAACAGAAGGTTTCATCTCCTAAAAATAAACTATAAATTAAGAAATTAAGAATTAGAATGTGTGGGGAAAAGAAGGATAAAAAAGATAAAAGTGGAGTTCCCATTGTGGCGCAGTGGTTAACAAATCCGACTAGGAACCATGAGGTTGCAGGTTCGGTCCCTGCCCTTGCTCAGTGGGTTAACGATCCGGCGTTGCCGTGAGCTGTGGTGTAGGTTGCAGACGCGGCTCGGATCTCGCGTTGCTGTGGCTCTGGCGTAGGCCGGCGGCTACAACTCCAATTGGACCCCTAGCCTGGGAACCTCCATATGCCGAGGGAGTGGCCCAAGAAATGCCAAAAAAAGACCAAAAAAAGATAAAAGTGAAGAAATTCATCCCAAATATTTTTAATAACTGATAAAGCAGGTACTTCTCTCCTTTGGTCAACTCTTTGTCCTCATAAGGTGGAGTACATTGGTGGAATACATTGTACTATCCTTGTTGTACAAATATGAAAAAAATCAGCATTGCTTAAAATTGTGCTATTCAGTGATACAGATAATTAAGTTGATATTATTTATGTTAATGTTCCATCTCTAATTATACAGGTTCTACATCTATAATGCATGGCAATAAATATTAGCATACTTTCACATGGGGACAGATTATAATGTGCCCTCATTCTTAGATTTCAGTGCTTTATAATTTGAATTTTGGAAAGAGCTTTGCTTTGTTCTTCTCAAGTATCATTAAACTAGAAACTAACTTGTAAGAATGTGTTACTGTGAGTTACTGTGTGCTGCACAATATGTGACAACTTCTTTGGAACAATAACAACAGAAACAACAACAACAGCACCATTTTCTGCAAAACTTGAAAAGCCGAGGAGGAAAAATAGCATAAGACCAAAAGAAAGAGCAGCACTTTTATAAATATCATTCAGGTCATGAAGAATAAGACAGTTTAGTTCCTCAAGGCACTAAAATGTCTGACTGATTAAATTCATGTCCTTTCTGTTGTTTTCTTTCTATTTTAGCAGTTTATTCTTAACATGAGACATTACATACAATAAGGAAGGTCAAAGTAGTTTGAAATTGGAAACCTATTATTATAATGCTCATTATACCTTTATTTACTCATGAATCCTATTAATGACTACTTGCCCATTGGATGATGACTGGCTGTGAGAATAGATTCAAAATTTTGGAAGTACAGTTCAGATATTAAAATGTCTTTCCAAAGGAAATTTGAATTCACTTATGATTTAGAGGGTAATTTTCTTTAGAGAATTAAAATGAGGAAAAAAGAAAACCTGATTTTGTTAAGCAATTGTACAAACAAGGAAAATCAGATTTAAAAGACTCATAAAAGGGAGTTCCCGTCACGGCTCAATGCTAGCAAATCTGACTAGTATCCATGAGGCGGGATCGATTTCTGGCCTTGCTCAGTGGGTTAAGGATCCTGCATACTGTGGTTTTAGTATAGGCCAGCAGATGTAACTCCTATTTGATTCCTAGCCTGGGAACTTCCATATGCCACGGGTGCAGCCCTAAAAAGACAAAAAAAAAAAAAAGAGAGAGAGAGAGACTCATAAAAAGTTGCTAATTGAGGTGTGGAGAAAAGGTAATCCTGTTTCACTGGTGGTGGGAATGTTATTTGGTGCAACCACTGTGCAAAACAGTATAGAGTTTATTCATAAAACTAAAAATAGAATTACCATTTGATCCAGCAATCCCACTGCTAGGCATCTATCCAGAGAAAACCATGATTCAAAAAGGTACTTGTACTCCAATGTTCATTGCAGCACTATATGCAATAGCCAAGACATGGTAACAACCTAAATGCCTATCAACAGAGGAGTGGACAAAGAAGAGGTGGTATATATACACAGTGGAATATTATTTGGCCATTAAAAGGAAAGAAATAATGGCATTTTCAGCAACATGGATGGACCTAGAGATTATCATGCTAAGTGAAGTTAGTCAGACAGTGAGACACCAATGTTATATGCTATCACTTACAGGTGGAATCTCAAAAAAGAACACAATGAATTTCTTTGCATAACAGATACTCACTCAAGGACTTTCAAAAACTTGTGGTTTCCAAAGGAGACAGGTTGGGGGTGGAGAGGGTCTGAGGGTTGGGATGGAGATGCCACAAAATTGGGTTGTGATGATCGTTGTACAACTATAAGTGTAATAAAATTCACTGAGTTAACCCCCCCCCAAAAAAAAGGTTGCTAACTGATTATTAACTAGAGAGTAAAGAAATACATAATAGCCTCTGTAGATAAGAGGTTTGGGGTTTTCTTTTCAGAAAATAATATTTCTTAGAACCAAATAATTGAATCAACTTAAAGTGCTATCAAATCTTTAAAGTACAGAAATTCCCAGAAAAGGAGTTCCCGTCATGGCTCAGTGGAAATGAATCTGACTAGTATCCATGAGGATGCAGGTACAATTCCTGGCCCTCGCTCAGTGGGTTGGGGATCCAGGGTTGCCGTGAGCTGTGGTATAGTCGCAGACAATGCTTGGATTCTGTGTTGCTAGGCTGTGGTGTAGGCTGGCAGCTGCGGCTCCAATTCAATCCCTAGTCTGGAAACTTCTTTATGTTGTGGATGAGGCCTTAGAAAGATTAAAAAAAAAAAATCCCAGAAAAGAAAGCATGAATATCAGATTGAATTTAATTTATCCATTCGGTCATAGAACTGCATTCATATCAGGAGTTATAAAACAATCCGGGAGCTAACTTCAAAAATAAATGAGATAAATCAGCTTTGCTCAGTTTACTGTCTTTGGCCTAAAGTTCTAGAGTTGAACCTCCATTGTCTTGTTTTATATATTGAAAGTTTGGGAATCATTTCTGTAACAATTGTGGCTAAAGTTTCATTTAGGGATCTTACTGAGGAAAATAGCAAGTTGACATCCTCTTAGATAGCTCTGAGGAACTGCTCTCAGAGAAGGAACCAGGATATATAGGAGGGTTTTGCTTGGAAAACAAATGAAAAACACATGTAATCAAACATCAAACTTGTGCTGCAAGTCACAAGCAACAGACATTTCAGGTTAATAATTTTAGTGATTTTCTGTGTATGGGAAGATGCAAGAGTCTGAGCTCACTGAAATTACTCCTTAGGTATTCATCCTAACTATCTAGGGCCAGTATTCAAAGCACAGAATACTGTTTTCCTTCATCCTGACTTCCTGCAGGGCCCACTTAGGAGGTTGCAGGGGTTGTTGGCTTGATCCCTGTAGAACTGGAATGGCTGGAAAAATTCTTCATTTACTAGAATGGCAGGTAACAATCCCTTTTCACTGTAGTAAATAGGAAGTCATGCTTGAAAGTAATATCTAACTGGCCAAATTTAGGGAAAGTCAAACTCTCAGTAGAAGTTGATTTGCCTTTGTTAAAACCAAATGCCTTGAGATCCCCTTGTGGCTCAGTGGGTTAAAGACCCAACATTGTCTCTATGATGATGTGGGTTTGATCCCTGGCCTCACTCAGTGGGTTAAACATCTGGCATTGCCACAAGCTGCAGATGCGACTGGGATCTGGTGTTGTTGTGGCTGTGGTGTAGGCCCCAGATGCAGCTCTGATTCCATCCCTGGCATAGATAATTTCCATATGCCAAAAGAACAGCCATAAAAAGAAAAAAAGGAAAGGAAAAAGAGAAAAGAAAAAAGAGAAAAACAAATGCTTTCTATTGTCATTATTTCTTGAAAGGCTTAAACATTCTAAAAAAGGAATGCCCTGGTAAATTACTCCAAAGTTCAAGGGTGATATGCCATTGCTATTTAACAAGGAAAATGTAAGTGTAGAAAAAACAAGCAAGTTAGATCAGAAGCAGAACTACTGAAGTAATCTAAAGAGGAAGCCACTAGACTGAGATGGCTCTAGAACTTTGGCACCCTTGAGCGAGCAAACTAAAATCTAAATAGAGTCCATTCCTATAAAAGCTTCAAGGCTGAGAAGAATAGCAACCACAAATAGTCCACTAGGCTTTCCCAAATCACACACCCTCTTAAGCTATGGCCAAAAAAATAATTTCCTTGCCTTTGTGTTTGCATCTTCTCCAAAACACCTTTCTCCTAACTCCTGTTGGTAGAATGCTTCAAACCACTTCCAGTTTGGCACTGCTTGGTTGGAATCAATGTTTGCTCAAATAAACACTTGAAATTTTTAATATGCCTCAATGTATCAGAACCAAGTCCTAAATCACTGGGAATAATAAAAGCAAACAGTTCATTTTCTATTATATTAAGTCCAATATCCCTAAATCCAATGGCACTTTTTCTTTCCAATCTCGCTTGCTATTTAAACTGCACTTGGCGGTATTAACCGCTCCTTCCTTGAAACCCTGCCCTTGCCTACTACACTGGCCAGCGTTGAATCTTCACCTTTCTAGCTGTTCTTTGTCAATTGGTTTGTTTGGCTCATTCTCCTCTAACCAATGTTTAAATATTGGAAATCCCCAGAATTTAGCCTTAATCCACACTACCTGTATTTCTTACTTCAATACTTGTGATTACAATTTTGTCTCTCTACATCCATCTACTCCAAACTTCTCCTACAGTTCTTCAATTCTTTTTAAAACCAAATCTGATTAGGTCCCGCCTCTACTCAAAACTATTGAATAGCTTATTATGACTTTTATGCAGAAGAATGACATTTTATAAAGGGACTAAAGGACTCATCATCTAGCCCTTGCTTCTCTCTCAATTATTATTTTATGCAGCTCCTCAGCTTTAGAGGCAAAATGTCATTTATTAGCCTTATTTTGATTCCTTAAACACACTTCTTCCTGCTTCTGGGTCTTAACACATCTGCCCTCTGCCGGAAAGTCTCCCTCACACTTTCTATTTATTACCTGCTTAGAGTTCAGATACCAGATGATGAAATGCTTAACACTTTCAGTAAATCGCTGATATACATAAGTATTTTAATTAATATTTTTCTCTCTTCCTGCACTGATTCATCTTTGTATCCCTGAAGACTTGGTACAAAGTAGCTCTTTAATGAGTATTGGCTTAATAAGTGGAGCAAATGATAATATCTATATCCCCAACCTTACAACAATCCTTGGGTGGCTAGGGTTGGGAGGTGGGAAGATGGTATTACTACAATTCTCATTTTTCCAAGAGGAATTAAAAATGGGCAGAAGTAAACAATCTTGCTTATGCTCACAAATAACAACTTGAACCTAACAACAAAGCTACACTATAAACACTATGGCTGTCTCTCTCCCAACATATTTAGATTTTCTGTGGAGTAAATGAGTCTTACAGTATGGGGATTAAAGTCAAAGGTTCTTGGGCTAAACAGAGCTGGCTTTAAATCCGATTAGGTCATTTACTTGCTCTATGACTTAAGTCATTCAATTTCTTTAGGAATTGATTTCCTCATGTGTGAAACAGAGTTGATAATAATGGCCAATCGTATAACATAATTGTAGCAATCAAGTGACATAATTAATATAAGTCATAGTGACAGGTATCTACAGGCTCAATAATAGTATAAACATTATTTACACAAGCACTTCTGGCTCAGTTCTGAATAGAATGTCATTGTTTATGCATTTTTACACTCTTTTCCCTCTATATATCACGAGATCTCATTTCCTAGTTGATATTAAGCAATACTTTCCTAGAAGAGAGTAAATCAAATATATATCACCCTTGTCACTTTAATTAGACATGCATAAAACAATATGAACAGTTTCCTCACAGAGCTAGAATTCTACAGTTTATGTCTTACTGTTATTCAGATAATTGGACTAACTTTATTTTATGCAATATAAAATCATACATACACATATGTGTATGTAACAATGTTAGTGCAGAACAATTTAAAGAAAAAACCTACTTACAGTTATAAAAATCATCTCAAGACTAAGTCCATTTGTCCTTCTAACCAATTTCACATGCCTGTTTATTTCTTGTATCATTGATATCTTTATCAGTTCATATTGTCTCACAAATGTCTTCAAAATTATCATCAAATTACCTGCATGAATATAATTTTATGGATAAAAATATTTATCTAAATAGATGTTCAAAAATCTTCAAGTATTTGTCTGCTGCTGGACATAGAAATATTTACAATGGTTTGCAATTATAAATAAAATATAATTAATATTTATAAATTTAATTTTTCTTTGTTGAATTATTTTCTTTAAATGAAATCCCCAGAGTAGGTGATTGGTGGCATTCTTTCCACAATGTGTTTGTTTGATATTAGTGGTCTCTATGTAAATAAGTTAAATAATAGCTTCTACAAAATTCTAGTTACCTAATGCATAGATAAAGATAAAAATTGTGAACTGTACATTCACACAGTGTTCAGACAATATGGGCTATTAATGAGCAGACCTTGGGTTATACTTATAGATGATGAGTAAAATATTGAATGATCCTCTTGGAAGACAGTTCTTTACTGAAGAAAGCAAAAGACGTATTGCACTTCTGAAAGCAGCAAATTTTGTGTAATTGTACACAGTTGGCCAGAATGGCATACTAAACAGACAATGACTAGCAATTCTGAATTCAATATCAGATACAGTGTAAGTTAAAAATATCAACTTACTTTTGAGTCAATTGTGTTTTCCTAACTTATGAATATGAGTTTTGGACTCTAATTCTAAGATATGCAATTAAATTATTTATCTTTTCCTAGGTGTCCAGGCATAAACCAGAATAAAATTCTTTCCTAGGTCTCATGAAACTTCTATACTAAATCCTAGGATTGTTTTTAAGTGGCATGTGATAGTTGCCTTAAGTACAATACTGACCATCTTTGAGTTTGTAGCATTAGCACTTGTCCCTTTTACTTGGAAGTTACTGCAAATGATGTCACAACCCTCAGCAGAGCTTTGCTTTTGGTTTCATTGAATTTCTTTTTTCTGGTATTGCATAAATTGTTGCAGAGTTATTGTTAGGTTGCATCAGATAAATGAAAATACACAGGATAAAGCTCATTTCTGGACAAAATGTTATATAAAGAGAAATTTTTATTATTAATACAAGATGTAAAATCTCTCTCAGCAAAATACACATTTTCCCCTTAAAAATAAGTTTAAAATGGAATAGAGATTGTTTTCTAATGCAAGCTAGGGTTTAGTTATGAGTTTTAAATCACTTTTCCATGGTATATAATATAACTGGAAAATGAAACGCAACTGGTTTAAATAAAATGTTTGCTTTTTCTCTCATTCTTTAATATATCACTTAATTTATGGGGAAAATTTCATAAATGCATAAAACATGTACTTCAAAGCACACAATTATTGGAGTGTCTATTTCTCTTCCCACAGTTTGTGATTCACCTACATTAACTTTATTGTAACACAATATGTCCTCCTCCCAACCCCCACATTCATTCCTAAATACTTAAGCACACATTTCCCAAGGTCAAGTCTGCTATGTGACCATAACCCAATGATCCCAACCAAGAAGTTAAATCGATAATAACACAACTGTCTAAACCAGAGTCCACATTCCAGTTTCTCCAGTCGTCCCAGTCTAGTCCTTTATGCACCATTGTCAGCACCATTAGTAACAGCAACTCCACAATTTAATACCATTTGATTTTTTACGCAGTTTTTGGTGTTTTCATGCAATTTTTACAAAAATCAATTTGGCTAGATCATTAATTATTTCAACTTCTGAAAAAGCAATGTGTTTACATTTTCTTCACTGTCCACCTCTAATCCCCCCAATAGCCTCTATTATCATGCTCTCCAGATACAAACCAATCACATGAAATCCTGAGTGGGACAGCCTTTATGCATCATCTCTTATTTATCCGTATACTTATACAATCTACTGTTGGGATTTCATTAAGAATTAAGATAGCAGATATGCACATGTCAATTCAGAGATGAGTCACTGGGGTAGGTTTGTCTTATTATTATCCTTGAGAAGATATGTGCTCAATCCCTCACAAGTGGCAAAGGAGAGAATCTTTCATAGTTATTTGCATCTTTGAAAAAGTGTGTTTAATTGGGTTCATTTATTTTTTAATCTTATAATTAAGCTGTAACACTTTCTCTGCTCTTTTTAGAGCCAATTTGTCCAATAATAGAAAATCTAGAGAAATTAATTTTAGCCACAAATATATATTGGTAAGTACTGGACTGAAATTTAAAACCAGTAGCATAGAATAATATGATTAGAAAAGAAAACTAGGAAAGTTAAAAACTTGACATCATATTGTAAGATGTATTTTAAGATAATGCACTTATTTTCCCTCCCCTTTGGTATTCTTTTTTAATTTAATTTTTTATTTAATTTATTTGATAGTTGATTTACAATGTTGTGCCAATTTCTGCTGTACAGCTAAGAGACCTAGTCATACATAAATACACATTACTTTTCTTATATTATCTTCCATCATGGTCTGTCCTAAGAGATTGGATATAGTTCCTTGTGCTATACAGTAGGAAGTCATTGTCTATCCATTCTAAATGTAATAGTTTGCATCTACTAACCCCAAACTCCCAAACTCCCAGTCCATCCCACTCCCTCCTTCTTTCCCCTTGGCAACCACAAGTCTGTTCTCCATGTCTGTGAATCTGTTTCTGTTTTATAGATTGGTTCATTTGTGCCATATTTTAGATTCCACATGTAAGTGATATCATCTGGTATGTGTCTTTCTTTCTTTCTTTTTTTTTTTTTCTCTTTTCTTTAGGGCCACACCTATGGCATATGGAAGTTCCCTGGCTAGGGGTCAAATCAGAGCTTACACCATAGCCACAGCCATGCCAGATCTGAGCCACATCTGCAATCTACTCTGCAGCTTGTGGCATCACCAAGTCTTAATCCACTGATCAAGGCCAGGGACTGAACCTGCATCCTCACGGATACTAGCCCGGTTCTGAACCCACTATTCTTCTCTTTCTGACTTACTTCACTTAGTAAGAGAATCTCTAGTTGCGTCCATGCTGCTGCAAATGGCAATGCACTTTTTTTTTTTATTCCAGATAGTAGAAGAAAGATTTGTGGAAGGAAATGACATGCAGGTGAGTTTTGACTCAATTAGGATGTTTCAGAAATGCAGTGGAATAAGTGCCTTATTAAATAATGAGGTCCTGACCACTGCTAGTTTTCAGCAAGGTCAATTACTTTTTGAAAAAAAAAAAAAAGAAGGCTGCTTTATAGGTGTTTGATATATTGGGTGGAATATTTGACATTCTCAGTTCTTTTCCAAATCTAAGACTGCAGTTTTTATAAAAACATTCTTTTTTGATGGGGGTACTTTCTAAAACTGCTGTCTTTGTAAGGTTATTTGTTCTTTACCGGAAGTATATCATGGTTATTACAAGCTAAAGGATATATTCTTATTTTTAGCTTTTGTTTGTACTTCAGGCTATGAAATATAACATGTGAAATGAATGGAAATGAGAAGAAATTTCAGATCCATCTATCCACATAGGATTTCATTATTGAAAGAGGAAACAACAAATTTCAACATTTTCTCCTCTTTCTAGAAATAATTATAAACAATTATTCAAGTAAACAATGCATATAATAGTAATGAGTCAGACAAAACTGAGATACCCAAGAAGATGACACATGGCTCAGAATAGAAAAAGAGCATAAAACTAAAGTAAGATGTAAAACCAGCAATATTGGACATGGCCCGAGGGAAATTAGAGCTTGGTGGGATTAGCTAGTTAGTTAAACAGTTGTCATTTTTTTTATTTTTAATTTTTATTTGGTTGGTTCATGCTTTTTTTGTTTTTAGGCATTTGGATTTTGTTGTATATTTGCATCTACACATCTTTTGAGTTCATTCCTATACCACTTAAGAATGAATATTTTCTCAATCACCTCAACTAATTTTTCTTTGACTTTTATAGAGCTTCTAAACATACTGAACTGGACATAGCCACCTAGGATGGTAGGCAAAACACTGAGCATTTGCTCTTGGCATACATTGAGGGAGGGACTTACATGCACTGAGAATAAGTACCTAAATTCAAATTGTGCTTCAGTAGAGAATATTTGTGAGGCAGTCTTTAATACCATTGCCAGAATGATGAATTCTATGAAGACTTCAATGTCCTAAGGTATTTTCAATCCATACCCTTTTCCTCTTCCCTTTCTCTTTATATTATATTTTCAGAAACTTGGTTTTATGTAGACTTGCATGAATTGTTTTGTTTTGTTTTTTCTTTGTTTTTGCTATTTATAGTTTGCTCAGAGGGTATTCATTTGAATTATCACTGAAAGGTTGCCGTCAGAGAAGGGAAAACTTTTGAGAATGATTCAGTACAACATGCCCTTTTGTGTAACAAGAATTTGCTTCTCCATCACTCAGAGAGAACAGCAGCGTGTTCAATTATTCATGTTTTCTAATTAAGTCTTGCTGATTGCACCTAAGTGGAAACTTTATTTTGAAGACAATGTGTTCTTAATGTTTTTCACTAGAACAATAATTTGTCTGACGGTGACATAAGTGTCTTTAGGATCATGAGTAAACTATTTGTTAGGATTTGAACTCACATATAGATAATATCTATGACGCCGAAAGCCCCTGAAATTGTTTATATCATGTCCTGTTTAGTGATAACAATGACTCTGACTTTTTGCTAATGACCTTTTAGTTACTGTCAGTATTGAAAACACTGAGAAATGACAGAGCCAGATTTTGTTGCTATGCAGTTATTTAGCAGTTGCTGTAAGAGACACACAAATCACATTCCTTTCAAAGCTGAACAAAATGATTCAAATATTACATTTATGGGCCTGTCTCTTCTTTCTAGTTTTTGTGTGGCTAAAAAGTGTCATGCATAAAAATTGGCCAGCTGTCATTACTTTGGGCAATGTTCATCCTAAAAAAATGTTTGACTTTAAACATGACTATTTCCTCACTATCTCTTCCCATTACACTCCCCTAGGGTAAATTTTCCAAAGTCTTCATTGACGTATGTTTTCTCAAAATACCAATATTCAGATTGTTTTAGCATCATATCCTTAAATCAAGATGTTTGCATTCATTTCTTACAATTCCATTCTTGCCTCTCCTTAACTTTTATGACCTTCTTAGTATATTTCTTTATCATATATCCTATTAGTAAAATTATAATGTATGTTAAACTGTATAAATCTATTTAAAGTACTTTCATAAGTATTCATATATAATCCTTTGAAAAGTTTGAAATCAATATGCTAGTTAGTCTGAACAATAGAAGAGTGACAATAGGATAAAGTTCTGAATCATTCATTTTGGCTAACACTATTAACCAGATTTTATAGAGAAATTATCACTTTGTTACATCCTGAGAAAACAGGCCAGTTTTAGAGTTTTCCAAAAAAGCAAATTATCTTTTGTAGATTGTGTTTTTGCTATTAGATGAAGAGTATATTTTTTCTTGTTTCTTCTATAGGATTTATGGTGTTTAAAGAGGTATTTTAAATAAAATGTAGATCTTTATAAAACTTGGAGATATATTTGATGTTCAAATATATATTATAATTATTACATCCTATAAGATTTATATTTTTATGAATAGTTACATTATAGGGAATTGAATATAATAGAAAAAGTATTTAGAAATTAATCAAATTTTATTTTACCTGGGGACTGCAATTTAGGACAGTTTGAATATTTTCTTCATGTTATTTTTCTAGATAATATAACATTTAATTTTCAAGGAAAGCAATAATGTCACCTTCAATGGAAAGAGTGTGAAGAAAACAATTTCAAGTGTTGGACAGATCTTTATATATGACCCTAACCAGCTTAACATATGTTTTCAAATGATTATGGCATTATAAACCACCTTTTAAGAAAGGAATTCAAATAACGTTATATATACAATCAAGTAACAAATAAAATAGAGTAAAATCAAATATAGAAGCATATAGCATTATAGTTGGGAACTGAGTAGTTTTAAGAAGAAAGGATAGATTTTCTGGTAATATATTTATATAATAATCTATATCTATGATTATTTTGGACAAGTTCTTCAAATTAGTCCTGGGATAACACATAACAAACCCCACTTAAAAAAGAACTGACAGTTTAAATGATATTTGACAAAACATTTCTTTGGAGGAGAAAGAACCATTTTTATTTATTTATTTTAATTTTTAATTTTTTAATTAAAGTATATTTTTCTTAACAGTGTTGTGCCAATTTCTGCTGTACAGCATAGTAACCCAGTCATATATATAGTAACCCAGTCATATATATATATATGTATATATATATATATATACACTCCTTTTCTTATACTATCTTCCCTCATGTTCCATCCCAAGCGATTGGATATAGTTTCCTGTGCTGCACAATAGGACTTCATTGCTTATTCATGTCAACTAATCTATGACAGAGGAGGCAAGAACATACAGTTGAGGAAAAATAGCCTCTTCAATAAGTGGTGCTGGGAAAACTGGACCATGCATAAGAATGAAATTAGAACATTTTCTAACACTATACACAAAAAATAAACTCAAAATGGATTAAAGACCTAAACATAAGGCCAGGTATTATAAAACTCCTAGAGGAAAACATAGGCAGAATGTTCTTTGACATGAATCAGAGCAACATCTTGTTTGATCCACCTTCTAGAATAATGATAATAAAAACAAAAATAAACCAATGGGACCTAATTAAACTCAAGAACCTTTGCACAGAAAAGGAGATCATAAAAAACAAAAAGACAACCCAGAGAATGGGAGAAAAAAATCTTTGCAAATGATGCAATCAGCAAGGGCCTAATCTCCAAAATATACAAACAACTCATACAATTCAACACCAAAAAACAACCCGATCAAAAAAATGGGCAGAATGCCTAGACATTTTTCCAAAGAGGACATACAGATAGCCAATAGCCACATGAAAAGATGCTCAATATCGCCAATCATTAGAGAAATGCAAATCAAAACTACAATGAGGTTCCACCTCGCACCAGCCAGAATGGCCATCATTAACAAGTCTACAAATAAAAAATGCTGGAGAGGATATAGAGAAAAGGGAACCCTCTTACACTGTTGGTGGGAATGTAAATTGGTATAAACACTATGAAAAACAGTTCAAAGTTTCATCAGAAAACTAGATATAGAGTTACCATATGATCTAGCAATCCACTCCTTGGCCTATATCTGGATAAAATTATAATTCAAAAAGATACACGCACCCCTATGTTCAATCCAGCACTATTCACAATAGCCAAGACATGGAAACAAACTAGAGGTCCATCAACAGATGAATGGTTTAAGAAGATGTGGTACATATACAATGTAATACTACTCAGACCAAGAAAAAAATAAAGAAAAAAAAGAACAACATAATGACATTTGCAGCAATATGGATAGAACTGGAGATTCTCATACTAAGTGAAGTAAGTCAGAAAGAGCAAAAAAAAAAAATACCATGTGACATCACTTTTATATGGAATCTAAAATATAGCACAAATGAACCTATCTACAAAACAGAAAGAGAACCATTTTTTAAAACTATCTAGAAATTATTTATTCATTTATTTAATTATTCATTAAATAAATAATTTGAGTTTGGGTTTTATTTTCTTATATATTTCAGGGCTGTTTACAAACATTGTTGACTGAGTTAAATTGGGTCAGATGATAAGAATTATTTACTCTATTTTAGGATATCTATAGGAAATTAATATCTATAATTTAATTTGAACTTGGATTTTGTTTATAATACTTATGGCAGATGAAGGAGTTTATAAAATGGATTTTCTGAATTCTGTTGACTTTTTCACATAGATTTTTGCCAAGGTTATGAGATATATTTGGACTGCACTGGTACTGCATTTTCTGTTAAGAAGTACATTAAATAGTTTTTATGATACCACTGTTAGGCAAAAGTTAAGCCAGCATTTTTGCTTTTCTTAATCTTCAAATTATTAGAGTAGATTTAGTTTCTATACAAATACCTAATACAGACCAAATTATGAAATAACTACCTTCACTATATTTTATTTAAACCACATAACTCTGAAAATAGGTATTATCTCTAATGTATATGTGAGAAATCCAAAGGAATGTAAATAGTTAGAACCAGGCTAGTAAAATATAAATAGCTTTGATCTTACTAGCCCAAGTTCATTACATACTAACCACCTCCTAAATCCTTATGAGCTCCCATCTTCACACTTAATGAAACCCAGTGATCAATAGTATATGACCTCAATTTTTTCTCTTTCCTAGAAAAAAAAGTTCTAGAGTCTTAATTATATCCAAATAGTATGTATTATCCATGAATACAACTTGGTTTATCTTTATATATCCTGTAAAATATGTAACTCATAAATGAGTTTGGTTAGACTTAAAGCATTCCAGTGTCCATCAGCATAGTTGTATTTGAAACTTGTTCTTGTACTGATTTCTAAAACTCTTCCCTGGTCTTCTTGCTATCACTTTGTACCATCAAATCTCTTAATCCACTGAGCCACCAGTGAACTCCTATACCATCAAATCTCTTTCAGAGTCCTCTTACATACTCTTTGCATTACACAGTTATTTCTCAAGGTGCCATTCTTGTATTTTCCATTTCATTGGACATATTCTTCTTGGATTATCTCATTAACTACAATGAGGGATTCAAAATGCCTATTGTTAACTCACACTTCTTCGTTAAGTTAGAGGAAGTACAACAAGTCCCAGAAGCTAAAAAAGGCCAGAGTTGCTGGAGGGAAATAAGCCTGGGGAAGTATGATGATAGATAAGGTGTGTGGGGGAGAATAAAGGAGCAGAACATGCATATCCTAATAGAACTTTTAAAGATTCTATGAGGAACAGTGAACTATTTATGGGTTTAGGCAAGGGAGTTATATAATCAATATGTTTTTTAAAATAGTTTCATATAGAATTACTAATTATAATTATGTCTACCCCTATTAACTCTTAAATATCACTTGAATTTTCCCCCCTCTTTCTTTGCCATGGTCTTAATATTGGCCCTTTGCATTTTTACCTGAATTATTGTGACCATATCTTACCTCATTTTCCTGCCTCTATTCTGTCTCTGAAAATCCATCTCCTCACTGTTCCTGGGGGAAATGATTGCTTGTACTCAACTCTCTGGTTGGTCAATTGTGAGTAATTGGGTGATGTTTTGTGAATCTTAATCATCAAACTTCTGGTTCCAACCAGTCTGGGGTCTAAGGGCTGGTGGTCAGCATGCAGTTAACTTCTTACACCTGGTGAGGACTCCACAATATCTGCAAAACAACTTAAGGATATGGCCCAGCATATTGTCTATAGCCCTTGAGGAGGAACTAAAGGTCCTTGACTTTGTTTTATGACTAAACTAATATTGTCTTGCTTAACTGTTTTCCTTTGTTCTGACATTTTCACACTTCTCTGATTAAATTTGCTCTTAGGAACTGAGGGAAGGCCTAGGAGGCTAAAACTTTTCTACAGAAAAAAAAAAAAAAAAGGCATGAAAAAGATATGGATCTGTCATCAGGAAGGCCCCACAGGGTTCTGCTCAATTTCAAGTCTCCTCTTTTCTCCTATTAAGAATTACTAACATTCTTCAATATAATATTCCTTGAAACTTACTTTTGAATCACTGCCTATAATATGAAGTCTAAACTCCCCAATAAGTCATTCAGGTCTACTTTTAGGCTTTGGTTCCTTTCTCTCTTTACAGCTTTACTCAAAACAGATGCTCAACTACAGATTGGTAGAAGTGTTCATACTTCCCTTAACTTCTCCCATGCTATTTCACAATATGTTTTTCTTTATTCAAAACATTCTCTGTCATTTTGCACTTGGCTGTCCTCTATTCCAGACAATTCAGTTGCCAGTTTCATTGAGAATCCTTCCCTTATGTTTTAGTCAGACTTAAGAAGTCCCATCTTCCTTTTGAGCATATCCTTACTTTATTTTTTTTATTTTTATTAAAGTATAGTTAACTTACAATGCTGTGCCAATTTCTGCTGTACAGCAAAGGGACACACACACACACACACATTCTTTTTTCGTATTATTTTTTTAACATGGTCTATCCCAGGAGATTGGATACAGTTCCCTGTGCTAAGCACATCCTTACTTAAAATTCATTACATTTTATTGTTTAGTGTTTAAAATGTAATAGAAAAGAGTAAACTCCCTAAGGGCAGAGACTTTTCTTTGTATCCTCATTAAGTAGCATTGTGCTTGGAATATCGTAAGTTGCCAAACAAATGCCTATTGAATAAACAAATGCAAAGAAGCAAACTATGAGCAGTAGCAGATAAAGGAGAAATAGGGCAAAGTTCCATTCCTCAATAAGCTTGCAATTTAGTGAAAGTGATAGACAAACAACTATAGCAAAAAGAAGATTAAGGAAAATCCTTTGAGAAAAATTTGAAATTTCATCTATGGCTAGATGAATTGAGGGAAGATTCCTGAATACTTATTATTTTAGATGGGCTTGTAATGTCACCGATATTTCTACAGGAGAAAGATGCTCATTTCAGGTGGAACTGGGATGTGCAAGGGTATATTCCCAAGGAGACAAAGTCTACACCAGTGTATGTGGTACATGTGTGACTTTTAATTGCCTATTCAGAATTATATGTCTTGTCTATGAGTAGGGATGAAGTGTGGAGGAATTGTGAGCATGGGCCTGCCACAAATGTTGACGTTTTAAAAAGATTCAACCAACAGTACTTACTTTAGAGTAGTCTGGGCATGAGGTGACTAGTTGGAATGCACGTAACAATATTCCAGGTCAGGGGATGATAAAATTTTTGTATGAAAGGCTAGGCAGCAAACATTTTTATCTTGGTAGTCCAAAGGGTTTCTGTCACAATTACTCAACTCCGTTGGTGAAGAATGAAAGCAGTTAAAGACAATATGAAATGGCTAACTATGGCTGTTTTCCAATAAAACTCTGTTTTCAAAATAGTTAGCAGCTAGGATTTTGCTTGGAGACTCTAGTTTACTGGGTGGAAGTTAACAAAAGTCTAAACTGACTAATAGCAGTGACAGTGGGAAAGGGGATACCTGTAAGGTAATCACAGAAGTGGAATATACAGCTCTTATCGCGATGCATGTGAATGGCACGAAATGAAACGGAGTTAAAAATTACACCAAGAGTTGAGACCCAGTCACTGGAAGACTGATGGTGCCATGGACAGAAATAGGCATGTTAAGAAAAGGGTTCTTTGGAGAGTGAAGATGATTAACTGTAATGGACAACCTAGTTTAGGAGGAAAGCTTTACAGTACCAGAAGCTGTCCCATTAAACTGTGAACAACACTGAAATCTCCAAAAGCCTGTACCACTTGTAAATGAGTTTTAGTTTGTTTGAACTTTTCAATTTTTATATTATAAATGGTGAAGGTGTCTATGAGTTTCCTTAATAATATAGCATGCCCTGTGTGGTTTCATTAGCATTTTATACAGAGTGCTCTTTCACTCATCTATCTGGGATATAAAACAAAGTGTGCTATAATGGAAAGCATTTATTTTAGAAATAGTAATCTATTTTTTTTTGCTATAAATAAGTCTACAGTGTATGTGGCTTGACAAATGTGACCTTATTCTTTTTTCTTTATTCAAGATTTCAAGAGGATTTAATTTCAAATTTAAGCAGCCAAACTAAAATATGATTAACTATTTTTCTCCATTCCTTTTTCTGAGCAGGCAGATGTTACTATGCATTTCAGTTAGAAACATACCTGTCAGGTGGGAAGGAAAAAGGAATAAAGTGAGTCAGCAGTGGAATAGGACAGACCTCTTTACTGAGTCTGTTTCCTGGAAAAAAAAATCTAAAAATGAATTATTCAAAACCACACTGAAACTAGTCAGCAACTTTGAAATAAGATCCAATATCCCTAAAACTTATTTGGAGGAATTATTTTAACTTCTATTTCTTGAATTTCTGTAACACTTGTTGAAACAAGAGTCAGAAAGAGTTTCCTTAAGATTCTATTTCATTATAAGGGGCCTGCAAACATTCCTATTATATTGCTCTATTGCTTTACCATAGTTAAAAACTGTGCTTGTAGCTCTAATATCAGATGCCTGGGACTCAGCTGCTCATGGATTTTTAAAGTTTTCTACCCCTTATTTTCTCCATTACTATTCGATCCCATTTTTAGGAACATTTTTCAAAGATCTACTTGGATTTTTAAGAAACAATACAGGATGGGAGTTCCTGCCGTGGCTCAGTGGTAATGAACACAACTAGGATCCATGAGGATTCAGGTTCGATCCCTGGCCTTGCTCACTGGGTTAAGGATCTGGCGTTGCTGTGAGCCATGGTGTAAGTCATAGATGCGGTTCTGATCCCATGTTACTGTGGCTGTGGTGTAAGCCGGCAGCTGCAGCTTTGATCTGACCCTGCCCTGGGAACTTCTATATGCCGCAGGTACAGCCCTAAAAGGCCAAAAAAAGAAAAAAAAAAAGGAAAAAAAGAAACAATACAGGAGTCCTACCCCCACGTAGGAATATTAATCTGGAATATTTTCCACCTGTTGTGACTCAAACTGAATGGCTCATCAGAAAAACCTGACATATATTACACACTAGTGAAAATGTGTTCTCTTCAGAATTTTTAAGGAAAAAGTATATAGGAACTGTTTACTGTGCATTTGAAAATCTATTGCTGGGCTTGTGTAGTGATATTCAAAACACTATTTTAATTATGCTTAGTTCTCCTCTTCTGTTCTATTATGTGAAATAAAACTAATCATTTTGCGAATCTGGAGTGACGGTAGGTTATAACTTTATTATTCTACAAACAGACCTGAATATATCTGATATATCATATAAACCACACTAAAGAAATATTTTCGGAGTTCCCGTCGTGGCGCAGTGGTTAACGAATCCAACTAGGAACCATGAGGTTGCGGGTTCGGTCCCTGCCCTTGCTCACTGGGTTAACGATCCGGCGTTGCCGTGAGCTGTGGTGTAGGTTGCAGGCGCGGCTCGGATCCCGCGTTGCTGTGGCTCTGGCGTAGGCCGGTGGCTACAGCTCCGATTCAACCCCTAGCCTGGGAACCTCCATATGCCGTGGGAGCGGCCCAAGAAATAGCAACAACAACAACAAAGACAAAAAAAAAAAAAAAAGAAATATTTTAAATTAGAAAAAATGAAAATAATGCCTGTGTGTGCTGGGGAAGTGGGGACTGCTACTAATGTCTAACAGGTTTCTTACATAAATAAATATCTTCCTTGTCATAAACTTTGATGATATTCTTAGGGTAGCTGAAAGTACAATTACTTAACTTTAAACTCAAAATGAAAAGTAATACCCTATGATAGGATGCGTCATTTAAGATTTTCCCCAAAACAATTAGATTAATTAAATAAACTACTCATAAGAGTTTAAACATGTTATGTAAAATATCTATAGTAATCATCACCAAATTTTGGGGGGTGAGGAAAATTTTCCAAATGGTAGTAGGCACAGATACTTTTAAGGAAATCAGTTTCCAGATTTTTAATCTCCATCTGTAGGCATATCTCATGTAGTTGCACTTCATTTTATTGTGCTTCACAGCTATTGTTTTTTTTACATACTGCAGGTCTGTGGCAACCTTGATTCAAGCTAGTCTAATCATGCCATTTTTCTAACAGCTAAGCTCACTTCATGTCTTTGTAATTATGTTTTGGTAATTCTCATGATATTTCAAAAATTTTTTTTGTCTTTTTTGTTTTTGTTATTGTTTGTTGTTGTTGCTATTTCTTGGGTTGCTCCCTCGGCATGTGGAGGTTCCCAGGCTAGGGGTTGAATCGGAGCTGTAGCCACCGGCCTACGCCAGAGCCACAGCAACGCGGGATCCGAGCCGTGCCTGCAACCTACACCACAGCTCACGGCAACGCCAGATCGTTAACCCACTGAGCAAGGGCAGGGACCGAACCCGCAACCTCATGGTTCCTAGTCGGATTCGTTATCCACTGCGCCACGACGGGAACTCCTTTCTTTTTTTTTTTTTTGTCTTTTTTGTTGTTGTTGATATTTCAATTTTTTAATTATTTTTATATTTATTATGATCATCTGTGATCAGTGATCTTTGATGTTACTATTGTAATTATTTTGTGGCATCACAAAATACACCCATATAAAACTTAGTCCATAAATACTGTATATGTTCTGATTGCTCCACTGACTAGCTGTTCTCTTTCCTCTCTTCCTCTCCTTGGGCTTCCCGATCCCTGAGTTATAAGAATATTGAAATAAGGCCAGTTAATGCCCCTACAGAAGACTCTAAGTGTTCAAGTTAAAGTCACATCTCTCACTTTAAATCAAAAGCTAGAGATGATTAAGTTAAGGAGGAAAGCATGTCAAAAGCCAAGATAGGAAGAAAGCAAGGGCTCTTGTCCCAAATGGCCATGTTGTGAATGGAAAGGAAAAGTTCTTGGAGGAAATTAAAAGTGCTACTCTAGTGAAAACATGAATGCTAAGAATGTCAAACAGCCTTATTGTTGATATGGAGAAACTTTGAGTCGCCTGGAGAGAAAATCAAACCAACCACAACACTCCTTCAGCCAAAGCTTACTACACATCAAGCCCTTAACTCTCTTCAATCCTATGAAGCCTGAGAGAGGTGAGCAAGTAGCAGAAGAAAAGGTGGAAGCTGTAGAGGTTAGTTGGTTCATAAAGCTTAAGGAAAGAAGCCAAAGTGCAAGGTGAAGCAGAAAGTGCTGATGTAGAAACTGCAGCAAGTTGTCCACAAGATCCAGCTAAGATCATTAATGAAAGTTGATATACTAAACAACAGATTTTCATTGCAGACAAAACAGTTTTATACCGGAAGAAGATACTATCTAAGGACAGGCTGATGTCTTGTTAGGAGCTAATGAGGTTGGTGACTTTAAACTGAAACCAATGCTCATTTACCATTTCAAAAATCTTAGCACCCTTAAAAATTTTGCTGTATCTACTCTGCTTGTGCTCTCTAAATGAAGCACCTCTATTTACAACACGGTTTACTGAATATTTTAAGTCTACTGTTAGGACCTACTGCTTAAAACAAAAATACTTCTTTCAAATATTACTGCGCATAACAGTGTACCTGGTCACTCAAGATCTCTGATAAAGAGGTATCATAAGATTAATGTTGTTTTCATGTCTGATAAGACAACGTCTACCCCGCAGCCCATGAATCAAGGAGTAGTTTTGAATTTAAAGTCTTATCATTTTAGAAATAAATTTCATAAGACTATAGCTGCTCTAGATAATAATTTCTCTGATGGATCTGGGCAGAGTCCATCAATAACCTTCTGGAAAGGACTCACTATTCTGGATGCCATTAAGAACATGCATGATTTGTGGGACGTTGTCAGAGTATCAATATACACAGGAGTTTGGGAGAAGTTGATTCTAACCCTCATGGATGATTCTGAGGAACTCAAGATTTCAATAGAGGAATAACTGCAGATGTGGTAGAAATAATAAAAGAAATTAGAATGAGAAGTGGAGTCTGGACATGTGACTGAATTGCTGTAATCTCATCATAATACATAAATGAGCAAAGAAAGCAGTTTCTTGAGATGGTAACTACTCCTGATGAAGATGCTCTGAAGATTACTGAAATAAAAACAAAGGACTTAGAATATTTTATAAGCTTGGTTGATAAAGCTGTGGCACAGCAGAAGATGACTGACTCAAATTTTGAAAGTTCCACTATGGGTAAAATGCTACCAAACAGCATTGCATGCTACCAAGAAAGATTATGTAAAATGAGAAGTCTATTAATATGGCAAATTTCATTGGTGTTTTAAGAAACTGCCACAGCTACCCCAGACTTCAGCAGCTATCACCTTAATCATCAGCCATTAACAGAAGCAAAAAGATTATTACTCGCTGAAAACTCAGATAACGATTGTCATTTTTTTCCAGTAAGTTGTGTATATTGTTTTTTAGGCAATTGCACACAATAGACTACAGTATAGAATAAGCATTACTTCTACATGCACTGGGATACCAAAAACAATTGTGGGACTCACTTTGTTTTATGAGATATTCCTTTTATTGTGGTAGTCTGGAACTAAACCTGCTATATCTCTTAAGTATTGCTAGTATTCCTTCCACTAGGTGAAATGATTGATCATGAATCTTTTTTCCCACCTCCCTTTTCATGGTTGCCATGCTCTCATCTCACAAAAGACAGGTAAATCCCTTACATATTTTTGGGTTTTGCTGCAATGATTTTCACTTAATGACCTCGACTAATTCATTGCTCAGTTCTCATCAAATAAACATTACCCCTGAGGTAAAAAGCACTGTGCCATTAGGCATCAAACTCACAGGTAGGCCCCTGCTTTGTCCACCCATGTATCTGTCTGTCAATTATTTATCTAATATCACTTAATCATCAATATCTCAGCACTGGAATTCAGAAGTGAGATTGTTGTCGATGCGCTTTTTCTTTTATTTTTTATTTTTATTTTTTGTCTTTTTGCCTTTTCTAGGGCCGCACCCATGGCATATGGAGGTTCACAGGCTAGGAGTCTAATCGGAGCTATGGCTGTCGGCCTACGCCAGAGCCACAGCATCTCGGGATCTGAGCTGCGTCTGTGACCTACACCACAGCTCGTGGCAACGCCAGATCCTTAACCCACCAAGCAAGGCCAGGGATCAAACCCACAACCTCATGGTTCCTAGTCGAATTTATTAACCACTGGGCCAAGATGGGAACTCCAGATGCACTTATTTAAACTGGAAAGTAGTCAGGCATTTTCTAAAAGGAAGTAAAAATGATCTTGCTGTTTTGTTTAACAGCAGGCCTGGCTTTGGGAATTAGGTTATGTGTCAGACATTTTCCCATTAACTGAATGATCCAAACCTTCAGACCCAAGATTACAAAGCATATGATACTTCTCTAGCAGTTTATCCTCAAACTTACTTAATGATATTTTAATTTTCTCAAACCCCTCTGTGTGCAGCTGGTTAAAAATAGTGGCGTTAAGTGAAAAAGAGACAGATATAAATAATAGTTACTTCTGCTTCCACTAAAAGTGTGCATCTCTCACAGATTTGCCTTTGGGAAGATTTTTTCCTGTCCTCTGTCTTTCAACTCACTCCCTAAAATTAGTTGGAATGCAGCCACCATCCATTTTTGCTCGCATGCACACACTAAGATAGCATCCATAAAGCAGAGAGGGCTTTTCCCTCCTTCTTTAGCTAGTCATAGGTACAGCCCTGCATGGTCAAAGGTACAGGTGGAGGTTCAGTGGATGCAGTCTGGGCGGGTGGTAAGGAGATCTGATATCTGCTTACTATGCCCTCTTATCCTTCTCAGACTGATCTTTGATGTGTCATTTAGACTTAAACTAGTAATTTATTAGTAATAGACTGTTGCTGGCCCTATCTGACTTTATGATTAGACCTGTCTGATAGACTCTGCTCATAATGGGTGTTTATGGATGCAGGTTCATTTGTTGCCCATTAACAGCCTTCTCTTTCTACTTGAGTTCAAGAGCACCCCGGAAGCTGTTTCTTGAAAGGTGTAAAATTTTTAGTGCTGATCACATGGCTTTACACTCAAACCTCAAAGAACTGCATTATGATTCTCACTGAATCTTATAAACACTTGTATCTTTTCACTACTGAAATCTCTAATTCCATAGAGTCTGCCAGATACTGGGATCCAAGCCACAGGCTGCTTGCACTGACCCAGGACCTGCTGTGAGGTCTTTTATTGTGGTTGTTCAGAACCCCGCTCAAGCCTAAAAGCCTTCTAAATCTCCAAGTATGTCTGCCAGGGCAGTAATTCTAAGTGTGGAATGTGTTGTCTTTAGAATTCTGTGAGGCTTTCCAGACATTGTGCTTCTGTTTTGTGATAGGGGATGCAAAAATGAAGCAACCTGACTCTTACACTCCATGGCCAAATTAACTTTTACTGTCCATCACATTACCATTTTCCCTCTGCAGTACATCAATATAAGTTAGGAATAACTATATAAATTCATTATCCTTATAGCATTGCCTCAATTCTAATCTCTATCCCCTACCACCATCATTCAAATTACTGGATCATCACACCAGCAAGGGTGTTCCTTGCAACTAGGGAATTTCCCTAAGTCACTAACAGTGAAATATTGAGTAAATGGATCATCACTTGTCATTCCATATTTTCCTCAGGATTGAGTTCTCCATACCAGCCAGGCAGAAAGTGACCCAGTCCCCAATCTATCTTTATGCTTCTTTTCCCCCCTTCTTTTTATGACCACATCTGTGGCATATGGAAGTTCCCGGGCCCAGAGGTCAAATCAGAGCTGCAGCTGTCAGTCTGTTACACAGCCACAGAAACACTGGATACGAGTTGCATCTATGACTATGCCACAGCTTGTGGCAATGCCAGATCCTTAATCCACTGAATGAGGCCAGGGACTGAACCCACATCCTCACTGAGACAGTGTTGAGTCCTTCACCTGCTGAGCCACAATGGGAACTCTGCTTATTTGTTGGGGGGGGGCGGGTACAACCATGGCAAACAGAAGTTCCTGGTCTAGGGATCAAACCTTAGTCACAGCAGTGATAATGCCGAATCCTTAACCGCTAGACCACCAGGGAACGCCTATGCTTCTTTTCTTGAACTACTCTCAGTACTGACTCTGTTGTGTCATCTAAGAAGAAGACATCAATATATGATTAGACATAAATGAGACTTATTGTTGTAAATGGGTCTTAAAGGAGGAGGACTCAAGAGTGGTGACCAGAGTCTTCATAACATGCTGGTGGGTCTGACATATATGAAAGGAGAAAAGGGAAAGAAAGAGGTAGAGACAGGAAGAGCTCATGCTGCAGAACTGTTCTGAGAAAGTGGATGGAGCGATCCTAAGAATGGTTTCTCTTTAAAGGAGTAACATATTGGGCAAAAATGGTCAAACTTTAGGGCCCCAGACATACTCAGTCATAGTCTGGCAGCCTGGAGAAAGTACAGCCTCAGATTGAGCCCCATGGAGAATCTGGCGTTGTAGCAGTGGGAGGCTATCAGTCTTTTTGAAACAGTGGGTCCTCTCAAAGGGAGATCTGAATGATGCACATCAAGGACAGACAGTACAATGGATATTTTAAAAATCCCACAAAATTCTGTGCTTAAACAATACATTATTTTAGGTAAAATCTACTTTAATAGAGGAAATGAGCTAAAGAAGAAAAACAAAAGAAAGCATAGCATTAAGATTGGACATAAAAAACTGGAGAGGAGTTCCTGGTGGTGCAATGGGATCTTCTGAGTTTCTATAGCACCATGATGCAGGTTAGATCTCCAACCTGGCACAGTGGGTTAAAGGATCCAGTGTTGCTGCAGCTGCAGTGTAGGTCACAGCTGGGTCTCAGCCTGAATTTGATCCCTGCCCCGAGAACTCCATATATTGTGGGATGGAAAAAAAAAAATCTAAGATGGTTAAAATAATAGGTAGTCTAAAACATTCAAATTTTCAAAAAGAAAGTTGAAAATGGAAAAAATTAAGATTGCATTCCTGGTATTTATTTATTTATGGCATCCTTGTTTCAAAAGGATTTGATATGAAATAAAGCCAGTTATTTTACAGAGTCAGAAATAGGTGGTGTAAAACATACTAGAATTGTGGTTCTATAAGCTGTTCCCTACCTTGTATGCATGCTTTTTTATGCTCTATGTGTTGAGAATTACAACAGGGAAAAAGACTTGGACATCTCTTAATAGTGGAAGAATGCAGCTAGTGTGAAAATTAATGAGATGTAAGAATACGCTGAACAGAAATAACAACTGTAAAGGTAAAAAAGAGATTGAGACCATTTTATGTCAAAAAAAATTGGAAGTAAATCTTGTATCTGTGTAAAAGTAATAAGTCTAAAGGAATATTCCCACAGTAAGCCATACTCTGTTGAATGTGTATGATGGCATAATGGGAAGGAAGACTAAAAATACAATATAGGATCCTCTTCCAGTAATGATAGCATACCTCCTATTAGATTACCCCTCCCATGCATAGTAATTATAAACACTGGACGAAATTTAATAAACAACTCTTTGAATGCACCGGAGAGCAATGAAAAGAAGGCAGAAAGTGGAGTAGGGTTCATGCCACAAATTTGTAGCATAGGTTGCATTTTCAATTATAATTTCAGAGGATATCTCATTATATCTAAAGCGGCAGCTGTAATAGTGGCAGTGAAAACTCTAGCAATGGTGGCAGGTAAATTGTCATGGTAAAATCTCTATCAGGAGAGTTTGTTAAAGCCCAGGCTATGGAAGACATCTTAGCTGGCCAGAGAGAGAGGGCAAAACTCAGCACTGGAAATTTCTAAGTCTTAAAGAGCTTTATTATGAGATTTCCCTTCCCTCATCATCCCTTCCTTTCACTTCAGAAGAGTGATGAAATGGAATTCCAAGTGCACCAGCAACTGCAGTGGAGGTAAAGGAGTTAGGAGTAGAACTACCACGTCTAAAAGCATCTTGGTAGACTGGTCAAATTTGAGCTGTCCCAACAGAGCAGCAGTAAAACTAAGTCTGTGGACAATAAAGTTACATCCTGGACTTTTGCAAATATTTGGAAAGGAATTTATTGTAATAGACTGGACTTCCTAGAAGAGCTATGCAGTGGAGCTCTTAGAGCAGTACAATTTGATGATAGAAGTTAACATGACCTGCTTATTCACAAGATGGGGAGGCTTATGATATAAAGCTTAATTACTGTGCATTATTCATGGAGGATTTTAATATTGCTGATTAATTTTGTGAGAAGAATACAAACTCTAAGAATTCCTAAATATCATAATTGTACATGTTAACATTGACATATAAACTCCCAACTGAGTCTTATTGGTCAATAAAAGAGAAAAAAAATCTTTTAAAGGCAATGTTATCTTTTGTGTTGCATAGGTTTAAAGAATGCTGTAGAATTCTTTCTTCATTTGAGTTGCATATTTAACCTCAAGATGAGTTTAGTTAACAGTACTATGACGGTTAAAACTTGGAAATCTCAGTTTTAAATGGTAGAGAAAGGATCACATTGGGAAAGTTTAGAGGCAGGAATCCAAGGATACTGATGATGGTCAAGGTCAGGAATAAGTTCAAGTGCCCATGGATTAAAAACAAGTGTTAAATCCAGAGAATATGTATCTATCTGGGAGGTGAATTCTAAGGACAAGGTCTTAAGAGCAGAGCACTGATTTTCAAATGGTCAGTTTCCCAAAATAAATTAATTTAAAAAAAAAAGAAAAGGAAGAAAGAAAATTCATAGCTGGGGGTAAATGAAGGCAAAAAGCAGAAAAAATTAAAATAAAATAATAGAAAGAAGTCATATGAAATGTTAAAAGCAGTATCAGTGATAGAATGAGTAGAAGTTACAAATGCAAAAGGATAGAGGTGAAAGTTCCAAAGATGAGAGAATTCCGGTAACCATGAAATCTAAGTAACCATGAAAATATGTTTCTTTATGTTTCATAAGAGTTTCCATTTCTTGGGGAAAATCCAACTTTCTGTTTCTTGAATATGTGATGTATGACTTCTGAGAGTATGAGACTATTAACTGCATAAATGCATGATTATGCCAGACATATTAGCTGTGAGTGCTTTCATTCTAAAGTCCAAATGCAGACATTTAAATACAATTATAAATAAAATAGGTATATTGAAGATGAAAATGTATCTTGTTTTGTCCATTGATTGTCAATATCTTCTATTATTCATTAGTATAGATTCCACATTGATAATAATTTTTAAAATATTAGTTATTTTTGTTATTAGTATATTTAAAATTTTAATGTGAAAAAACATAAATGAATGTAAACTGGATAAAATATGAAAAACTAAGAATGAATTAAAAATCACCCCAAACAAGTTTTCCTTCTGGTACAGCAGGATAAGGATCCAATGGTGTCTCTGAGGCATCATGAGTTCGATCCCTGGCCGAATGCAGTGGGTTAAGGATCTGGTGTTGCCGAAGGTGTGGTGTAGTTGCAGCTGTGGCTCAGATTCAATCCCTGGCCCACGGTATACGGGTACAGCCAAAAAAGAAAAAAAAATCACCAAAAATACTATTGTAATTAATGTAATACTTTTTAAAACATAGAACTGTAATGACCATATGGGCAGGATATTGTTTTAAAACACTGTTACATATTCAAGTCTTCTATATATGATGGAAAAATCTGAAGATTACATTTCTATGAGAGTAATGTTTCAGTTCATTTGAAAATATTTTCATTTTTATAATAGGAAATTATATTGGGGGAAGGAAACTATCATATTCATTCAAGAAATGATACATTTACAACTCAGTTGCTCACTGATATTTCGTTGTTTAGTTGAGGCATTTGTCCTCTATTCTACCCCTATTCTTATTCTGAAAATGTCATTTCATTGCTTAGTCAGTAAGAGCACAGCAAAACACTTAAATGTAAAAACCAAACGGTTTTATTGTTTGTTTTTCTGTCAAAAGCAAATGTGTTTTCCTGAGTTATCTAGCTATTTGGTTCTCTTTAACTTTTCTGGATAGTATCAAACTTTGAATGAATACAAATCAATACTTTTGCTATAGGATTTTTTAAAAATCCATCCAGTATCTCGAAATGGCTGAAGTTTTAACCAACAGTTGTAAAATTTTTAAAAATAAAACTCTGCCTGCCAGACAGTTTCACATTGGGGAACTCGGCTTTGCTTCACATAACCTGGCACAAGAAATAAAGTTTCCACATTCTCAGAAAACTAATGGTAATTCCACATTGCTATTTCTCTCTGGGGGTTCACAGAGTATGTATCAAATTGCAAACTCTCTGAGTTCATGTTCACTTAAAAACCTTTCCCCACCTTGAGCTTTATTTGTATTTCTCACTCCATATTATTTTTTACAAACTCAGTTATTTTCGGTGAGAAGAATTTCTCCGTATACTATTGCTTTGCTAATTTTGAAAAATCTCTTATCTGAAGTTCTCTAAGTGCTTGTGTTGGCAGAGGATTTGTAAATCCACCTCAAAACAAAGGAAGTAATGTAGAACATTAGACCTAATTTAAAAACCCCTTGGAGTCCTGGCGCAGTGAAAGCAAATCTGACTGGGATCCATGAGGATACAGGTTCACCCCCGGCCTTGCTCAATGGGTTAAGGATTGCTGTGAAGGTCGCAGACACAGCTTGGATCTGGCATTGCTGTGGTTGTAGTGTATGCCAGTGATTATAGCTCCAATTTTGACCCCTAGCCTGGGAAACTCAGTATGCTGCAGGTGCAGCCCTAAAAAGCAAAAAAAAGTAAATAAAATAAAAATAAATTTAAAAAACCCCTCTTCACTTTACAAGATCATGTTCTTATTTTAGACTTCCATTTTTATAGGAGCATTTCTATATATGAAAATGTATAAATGAGAAGTAAATGAGCTCTGACACTCTAATTCTTTCTAGATTAGAGACTGAATTATTTGTGCTAAATGTGAAGTAAAAATAAAAACAAATATTCAACAATTTATTTAAATTTGGCTACATATATGAGCATAAGTACTTTGGTCTAAATAATCTACTTACCTTGATAAACCCCTGGAAAATTGCAATACAAATTTATGATTTACTATATGTATTACCATCATAGAGTTTCTCATTAATAGTCAATAATCGTATATAATTAAATTTTATGTATAGCAATCACAATGAGGTTAAGCAGAAATACATTTTTAATAAATGCTTTTTGATGACAACAAACAGTAAATACTGTAGAAGTAACTGAATTAAACTTATTTGTATCTTAGCAACTCCAAATCAGTTTAGGTAAACTGCCTATCAGACAGTTTCACATTATATTTACGTAAATTGATTTAGGTAAAAATTAAGAGTATTTCTAAATACAACCTATTATAGGTTCTCAGATACACTTTGACATAGGGTAAAGAGATCCTTCCATTTAATTCTGGAAGTGTGCTACAAGAAGTTAAAGGAAAATGCACATTTCTGCAATAACCTTTAAATATCAAAATGAACAGAAAATGTGTAATAACTAAGGGAGGATTCTGTCTACTTGATATTACTGCAAAAATAGTCCCTTATAAATATAAAGAAAAACTCTGCAGCAAAAGTTGATGCAAAGAATTGTGGAAATTATACTTTTTCCTCCAAGCTTAACTCTTTTAGAGAATTTATATTACTGTATTGGCTTATTTATGCACTGTTTTATTTACTTGGTTATTTATTCCTTGTCAGTCTATCAGGAGAGGTTGTTGACAATGTGCACAATATTTTTAATAACCTGTCTTAGAGCATCAAAATCAGCATTAATAAATCCAGTGTTAAAAAAATCTGTTTGGTTAAGTACTGTTGCCTTATCTATTGCAATGTGAATCAATATAAGTGTTTTAACTTATTTTCCCATGCATATTGCTGATGAGTTTTTTGGGTAATGACATTCATGAGCAAAATTTTTATTGTTGTTGTTATTTTATATGTAGAAAGAAGTTTCAGTAGACTTCTTCTTGGGTCATAAGAGTGGATGCCCTTGGGGAGTGAATTCAGCATGCTCCCCTGGTCCACCACTACCTGGAACTTCTCTTGTTGTACAGCATTAGCTGATGAGATAAACTGGATTATTTCCTATATGTGGTAAAATCTCTCTGCCGAGTTTAAAGGGAGAAAAGAAGTAAATCTGTTGAAGAATATTAAGGATTCTTCTGAATAACTGAACATAATAGAAGTCAAATACCTATTTTCTTTGTAGGGAAAGATTAGAGAGAGGGACTTTGCCTCATGCAGCCACGAGGGGATGTCTCACTTGTCAAAGTTTTCTAAACCTCCACCGTTTGTGTTATGGTAAAAGTATAAACTTTCACAGCTCAGGTATATTCCATGAAGGCTAGTAGAATCAGAAAATATGTATTATAGTAACAGATTCCCAACTGATTGTTGAAGCAGAAGTTACTGCTACATGGACTACCCCAATCACTCCATTGTATGAAATCCCCATGTAATGTAGAGAAGGTAGAAATGCTCTGGCTTGCCGAATTTATGAGATTTGATTTTATTAGGTCTGATACCTGCACAGAAGTAGGTATTACTACGTTCCACAACTGACTTAAAGGAAAACACTTTACAAAGATTGATATATATTATAGATCACCTTCCCCTATACTGAAAAGCTTTTTAAAATTCATCCACTCTTCCTTCTATCACACATCATATACCCTATGACCATACATGTGAATTTTATCTAAAAGAGATGAAAGAAACTAAAAGCGCAATCTTCATTGAAATTTTTGAAATGATTATACTGATGGGAATCATTTTATGTGAGGATTTATCTTTGATCTCAATCTTGGATGAATAATAAGAAAAGAAATAATAAAGGGAGCTATTTTGATATAATATCCTTATTACCAATTCAAGTAGCAGAGAATAGAATGTCCGATTCTTAGTGAAGACTTACCATTTTATTATCATGAAGAAACCAACAATGGTTCCTCAGACACAATAGAGTCCAGGTACAAATGAATATAATTATAAGGAATTCTAATTTTTCTTCAGAATCAGACTGAAGATGTAAAATGGCATCTTTGCCATAGAATAGAATGATAGGTAGTACAAACCTTGGAGAACTATGATTGCCTTGTGCTCCAACCTGACTCTTATTGGAACAGTTTGTCAAATATGACTTGGTATGTTCTATATGAATACTGCACATATTAGGCACTATACTGTATCTTTTATCTTTACACCTTTATCTACAAATCTTAGAGTTTGTCTTTATACTTTTATTTGTATGTTGAGTATGCTTATTTAAAAGACATTCAGGAGTTCCTGTTGTGGCTCAATGGTTAATGAACCCAACTAGTATCCATGAGGATGTGGGTTTGATTGCCGGCTTCACTCAATGGGTTAAGGATCAGGCATGACCTGTGGTGTAGGCCAGCGGTTATAGCTCCGATTAGACCCCTAGCTTAGGAACTTCCATATGGGGCAGGTGCAGCCCTAAAAAGCAAAAACAAAAAAAACAAAGACTTTCACATGTAATTTTTACCTAAATACCTAAAAATTTTGGGCATAGCCTGAATAAACAGGAAATAGAAATTATATCTCTCATTTAAAAGGACATTTACCACTTAAAATAGAGGATTAGAAGTTCCCACTGTGGCTCAGTGGCAAGGAATATGACTAGTATCCATAAGGATATGGGTTCTATCCCTGACCTCGTTCAGTGGGTTAAGGATCCAGTGTTGCTATGAGCTGTGGTGCAGGTCGCAGATGAGGCTCAGATCCCCCGTTGCTGTGGCTATAGCATAAACCACAGCTATAGCTCCAATTCGACCCCCAGCCTGGGAAACTCTATATGTCTCAGGTATGGCCCTAATAAGAAAACAAAAGAGGATTACATGAAAGTTCATACACTAAGACTTGTGACTTCCTGATCCCTTTTCTCTTGGCTGTCAGAATATTCACAGATAAAACTAATTCTCACAGATGGGAGACAGAAATCGTCCTTGAGGCTCTGCCAGCCCATAGGTACATGCCCAAAGAATCACCATTCTCCTTTACTGCACTCATCATAAATATTAGTGAATAATTAGGAGTCATTCATTTGAGGAAAACTATAACAGGAAAGATAGAGACCAAAATATTCAACAAGGAAAAGTAAAAAGGAACTTTAAGAAAACAGAAACAATTCAAAGACCAAAGATGTCAAGTAATTTATTAATGTGCTCAGAGAAATAAGAGAAGATATTATAAGATATGAAAAAAATAAAAATGCATGTGTATGTTTGTGTACATTAAGAAATTTTTTCAAAATACTCATTTCAAAGGTTGGAAAATAAAATTGAAGAATTATCCTAGAAAGCTGGAAAACAGAAAAATTCATGAGAAATAGTTGAGAGAAATTAAGAAAATTAGAGGATCAGTGTTCTGTTACCTGCAAACAGTACTTCCAAAGCTAAGAGAAGAGAAAAGGAGTAAAACATCCAAGAAGTTTTTCAAGAAAACTTGTTAAAACATTAGAACACATTTCCTAGATGCAAAGAGAACACCTGGTACCAGTTATTACCTCTACCAAAGCATATCACACTGAAATTCTAGAAAACTGAAATTTGACAAAGAGTAAGCCCTACAAGCTTCCAGAGAGAAAGAAAATAGAGGTCACATGAAGAGGATCAGGAATCAGAATGGCAGCAGCTATCTCAATAGTGGCATAGGCAGCCAGGAGAAAATAAAAGACAACACCTTCAAAGTCCTGAGGGAAATTGTTTCTAGGATATAATTTTGTATATTCAATCAACTCTCAATCAAATATGATGGTAGGAAACATTTTTTCAAACATGCATAGTCTCAAAATTATCTTCCTTGTCTCTTTTCTCAGGAAGTGATTTGCTGAGGGACTCTGCCAAAATAAAAAAGTAAGGCCAAGAAAGAAAAAAAGAAACTTATGTGGTCTAGGAAGAATAATGCAGAAAGAGGAGAAGGGAATCTCTGAGATGAGAGAGAAAGGTGCTCAAAGTGAGACAACTGAATCATAATCCTCAGAAGCATTTGGTCCAGACTGGAGACTTTTGGCCACGGTGAGGAAAGATTTCTCTGAGATCAAGTCCATCAAGTATCTGATGTGTTTGAATGTATTAAGGAGAGGTTGGTTCTAACAGAAGAGATTTTAGAGTAAATTAGTGACAAATTCACAGGTTGCTAAGCCAATTATAAGAAAAGCTAACTGCCGTCAATACCAAAGTTCTGCCAGAAGGGCAACTTCCTGATACATATTAAGGCCAAACAGTGACTAGTCTTCACAACTTTACTTGCTGTAATTTAATCCCTGAGTATTAATTAAACTCATAAAACTATATTATAAACACATTTTGAGGAGGTGAGGATAAATGTGTAGTGTGTCTCTGTGTGTAAGAGCATGCACAGGCAGTGGTTTGAAACATGGAGAATGAGAGATTTTAGTCCTTTATTTCCACAGGAGGAAGCCATTAGATATTGGCTTAAAAAAAGAGAGCACTGTAAGCATATTATTTATAGATATGAAGATAAATGTCTAGAGAAAGAGCTGAAAGAAAGTCATGAGAGCATGGGACTGTCATTGCCCTTAATAGGCTTTATAGATCCATTTCATTGTTGAAACTATATTAAAAATAAAAATTGAATTAAAGAAAAAGAATAGCTATGTTTCAATATTTGGTATTACTGAACAATATTAGATTATCTCTAAGGTGCTGCTCTTACAGAAACATCATTTTTCAAAGAATAATTGTACTTTCCAGGAAATTTGGCAGCTTCTTTAAAAAAATCCTATACAAATACATTATTAATTGGGTATTCTCCCATGTTTGCAAAATTTAGGCCACAGTAACTGCTTTGATAGCCATAGTAATAAAGCTTTTTCATTTAGATTATAGGATTTTGGATTTAAAAGAAACATTTGAAATAATCTAGCCAACCTCTTTCTTTCCAAGATGAGGAAACTAAGGCCCAATGAAATTAGTGACAGAAATGGAGCTATTTTCAGTTAATTCCCATGAGAATGTGTCAGTAGAGACAAGCAGAAAGGGTCACAATATAGAAGCTATGGGATCAGACTGACGTGGTTTCACAAACTGCTTCTATTCCTTATCAGCTAGGTAATATCTGGCAATTTATTTAACCCTTCTCAGACTTAGTTTCCTCATTTTAGAAGTGAGAGATGATAATTTACTGGATTAAATGAGATAAAGATTTATCTCTGGCAAAAATTCTCAATAAATACAACTTTATCACCAACAGAGTGAAGAGTACACATCTGTGATATGGGTAAGATATAAGGAATCTGTGTTCTTACCAGGATGACCATAAAAGTTATGATGCAGTGTCAGCTCCTGAGAATGAAAGAGGGTACTATTAACACAAATGCCCAGACCATAGGTTTTTGTGTTTTGCTCTCGCTTTTTTTTTAGACTTTGTTTAAAAATTTATTCAATACATTATTATTTTTTCCTACTGTATAGCATGGTGACCCAGTTACACATACATGTATATATTCTTTTTTCTCACATTATCATGCTCCATCAAAGTGACTAGACATAGTTCCCAGTGCTACCCAGCAGATCTCATAGCAAATCCATTCCAAAGGCAATAGTCTGCATCTATTAACCCCAAGCTCCCAATCCATCCCACTCCTTTCCCCTCTCCCTTTATCAGATTAGGAAGATGTGGCATATATACACAATGGAATATTACTCAGCCATAAAAAATATCAAAATAATGCCATTTGCAGCAACATGGATGGAACTAGAAACTCTCATACTGAGTGAAGTCAGTCAGAAAGAGAAAGAGAAATACCATACGATATCACTTATATCTGAAATCTAACATACAACACAATGAACCTTTCCACAGAAAAGAAAATCATGGACTTGGAGAATTGACTTGTGGTTGCTTTTGCTTTTGGTATTTTCTGGTACTTAACCATAGTATCCCCCAACAGCCCCAGCCCAGTTTTATTGAGATACAACTGACAAAACTGTTAGATATTCAAAAAACAGTGTAAGAGGATGATTCAATGATTTGATACAAGCATACACTGTGAAGGGATTTCCCAGGGTTAATAACTATGCAGTTCATTGTTATCAATTGTAGTCACGATGTTACATATTAGATTCTTAGACTCTGTTAAACTTATAACTGTACCATTTTACCAACCTTTCCTATTTTCCCCAACCCCCTAGCAACCACTTTTCTACTGTTTCTGTTAGTTTGACTTTTTCCCCCCAGATTCCATATATAAGTGATACCATGCAGAATCTGTCTTTTCCTGCCTGTCCTATTTCACTAAGCCTAATGCCCTTAAGATCCATTTGTGTTGCTGCAAATGAGAGGATTTCCTTCTTTTTTAATAATATATATAAAATTAACAATTAATATATATTACTAATATATAATAATATATGTATGCCATTTTCTTTATCCATCATCCATCAACAGACACTTAAGTTATTTCCACACTTTGGCTGCTGTGAATAATGCTGCTTGAACATGAGAGTACAGATATCTCTTCAAGAAAGTGATTCATTTTCCCAAAAGTGGGACTGCTGGATCATATGGCAGTTCCATTTTTCATTTTTTAAATTGAGATTTAATTTACATATAACCTCATATTAGTTCTGAGTGTTCAACATAATGTGGCAATATTTGTATATATGATATTGAGAAATGATCACCACACTAAGTCTATTCAACATTCATCACCACATACAGTTAACAAATTTCTTTTTCTTGTGATGAGAACTTTTAAGATCTGTTGTCTTAGCAACTTGCAGATATACAATACAGTATTATTAACTCTTGTCACCATGTCCTATATTATATCACCATGACATTTATTACATAACTGGAAGTTTTTTCATTTTGACCACCTTCACCCATTTTACCCACCCCTTACTCTTTGCCTCTGGCAACCATGAACCTGTTCTCTGTATCTATGGGTTCATTTTGTTTTATTTATTTATTTATTTATTTTTGTCTTTTTGCCATTTCTTTGGCCGCTCCTGCGGCATATGGAGGTTCCCAGGCTAGGGATCCAGTCGGAGCTGTAGCTGCCAGCCTACTCCAGAGCCACAGCAATGCAGGATCCGAGTCAAGTCTACAAACTACACCACAGCTCACCACAGCTCATCCAGCAACGCTGGATCCTTAACCCATTGAGCAAGGCCAGGGATCAAACCCGCAACCTCATGGCTCCTAGTCAGATTCAGTAACCACTGAGCCACGACAGGAACTCCAGTTGTTGTTGTTGTTTTAGATTTCACATATAATTGAGATTATACAGCATTTGTTTTTCTCTGACTTATTTCCTTTAGTACAATGCCCTCAGGGTCCAACCATGTTGTAGAAAATGGCAAGATTTCCTTCTTTGTTTTGGCTGAGTAATCATATAATATTCATATATATTGCATTTGCTTTATCCATTCATCCATTGCTTCCATGTCTTGGCTATTACAAATAATGCTACAATAACATAGGGATGCATATACCCTTTTGAGTAGGTGTTTTTGGTTTTTTATGGATCAGATTTCCAGAAGTGAAATTGCTGGATCATTTTATGGTAGTTCTACTTTTAATGTCTTGAGGAACCATACTGTTTTCCCTAGTGGTTGTACCAGTTTACATTCCCATCAACAGTTCTCTTTCTCTACATCCTCTTTGGCACCTGTTATCTCATGGGCTTTTTGATAAAAGCCATCCTACTGGTGTGAGGTGACATCTCATTGGTATTTTGACTTGAAATTTCCTTATGATTAGTGATGCTCTGAGCACCTTCCAAGTACCTTCTGGCCATCCATATGTCCTTCTCAGGAAAATATCTACTTAGATCCTTTGCCCAGTTTTTAAAATTGAGTTAATTTTTCTTAATGTTATTGAGTTGTATGAGTTCCTTGCATATTTTAGAGATTAACCCCTTACTGAATATGTGGCTTGCAAATATTTTCTTCAATTCCAGAGGCTGATTTTTCATTTTGTTGATGGTTTCCTTTGCTATAGAAGCACTTTAGCTTATATGTAGTCCCACTTTATTTTCACTTTTTTTTAAACCTTTGCTTTGGGTATTAAATCCAAATAATTGCCAAAACCAACATCAATGAGCTTTTCCCCTATATTTTCTTATAGGATTTTTATAGATTCAGCTCTTATGTTCAAGTCTTTAATCCATTTGACTTGACTTTTGTATATAGTGTAAGATAGAGGTCCAGCTTTATTATTTTTCTTGCATCTATCTAGTTTTTCCAACATCATTTATTGAATAGACTGCCATTTCTCCAATGCATATTTTTGTCTCCTTTGTCAAATATTAATTGAATATATATGCACAGGTTTAGTTTTGGGTTCTCTATTCTGTTCCATTAATTTATATGTTTGTTTTTTATACCAATATTATACTGCTTTTGATAACTATAGCTTTGTAATACAGTTTGAAGTCAGGAGTTTGATGCCTCCAGCTTTGTTCCAAATCAGAAAGGAAGAACTAAAACTGTCTCCATTTGTAGATGATATATTGTTATATATAGACATCTAAATGTTATAGTTTACCAAGGATTCACTATTCAAATTACACAGCTTTCAACTCATGAAGAAAGGGAGACATAGAAAGCTCACCAAATTCAGAGGTGTCTCAATGTCAAAAGAAATTTCTCTTAAAAATTTTCAAAGTTTTCAATTTGGATTTTAAAATATTTATCTTTAACTATAACTTTCTAGCTATAAATGGTAGGATTTTTTTCATGTATGTGTGTTGTGTGTGTGTGTGTGAAAAAAAAATAAACCAAGTTTTTTTAATTTTTTTAATAGAAAAAAGACAGTTGCCATAAACCACTACACGCTTGAATTTCTTCTGCTGTGGGATATTGAAAAGGAAAATGCCAGAGTTTGATGGCATATATGCTGCCACTATATTCTTTAATTATCACAATTCTTCATGGAGCTTAGTATTTTCTTGAAAGCAGCTACTGCAGAGTGGGATCTCAGTGATCCAAAAAATTAAACTTGCCTTCAGATGCATAACATCAGGATTTCTTCAGGGCTGTGTTAAAGTTTCAGTTTTCTGAACTTTACTTTTTTTGTTAATTCAATTTTTTATTAAAGCATTATTTTCAGATTTTCGGAGTTTACATACCTACAATATTTTTTTGTAAACACCTATGTTTTCTGTATAACAGATGGGAAATCATGTATTTTCCAAAGCATGTTCATTCTCATGGTGCATATTTACATACAACATGATTATACATCATTGTGACAGACTAAGAAAAGGAGATTTTTTTTTAAATGATAGTTATTTGCTGTTAGGTGCCTAATATAAAGGTACCTAATGTGAAATATTTGAGCCTTCTTGCATATTTTAAATGTAGTAATTCCTATAAGTATTGGTAGTTTAAGAATCAGTAACACTCACATTATGAAACCATTATGCATGAAGTTTCAGAGAGCAGTTTTGTGCCTATATAAGCTTTTGTTTCTACACTGGAGATAAGTGATTACTGCTCTTCAATTTTTAAGGAAAGATACTAAACAACTGCAGAAACATAACTGGGCCTCTAATAGTCATTCTCCCCCCTAAGCTTTCAAACCTATTGCTTACTAAACTTCCTAGAGGGTATGTCCAAAGCTTCTAATGACACCTTAATGCATCCTATATAGGGGTAAAACTCTTAGTTTGATATTCAAGAATCCACATATAAAATATCCTCAGCCTATATTTTCCCAGACACATTTATTATTACCAAAATTTTATGTGATAGACTAATGGGGACAGTGAGTTCCCTATGTTTTTCTAATGTTCTTAAAACCTAACCAGTCTCAGACCTCTGTGTTTCTTCTGGAACATCTACCACAGAGTGTAAGATATAATGGGCATTTAAATGCCATGGGTTAAAACCAGATGGTTACCTTTCCAAATGTATGAAAACACTATTACAAAAACAGATAACCTACTGAAATATAAAAACCTTAAACCCACATCCCATCTCTTGCCTAAGGTTCAGTATTCTGATTAAAGAACACTTGGTGGAAGATGGAGAGTCTTCAGAAGGGGAAAATGTATGTTTTTGAATACACTTGTTTCAGAATAATGGTTAAGTGCAACTGAAAAAGAACTTATGATTATAATCATATATTTCATAGGCAGAACTGCCATTTAAGACTTGCTTGGAAAAATTAGCTGTTCACAACAGTACTTCCATAGAAAAAAAGGCCCCCTGCATTCTAAATGGTTGAATTAAAAGAAAAGTTTTTAATAAAATTCTCTTATAGTATGGGGATTGTCTATGTTTTCAATAACATCTTTACCTGGAGGATTATATTTTAATCTAGAGAGAGTCTTATATGATACTTTTGTCATAAATGATACGACAGAGCCAACTGGTAAGCATGTCCACATACTAACTGGGAAGCAAAGAGAGTTCCGGTTCTTTGTAATATACTCACAGCTCCCAATGAACTCTTACACGTGTATATTTGGAGGATGATATATTAATAAATGGTCATATAGTTCCTACCAAACTAAATGCTTATCCACTTATTTGCTCATCATACATTTTTTAGTCCTTTCACACCAGTCATTGAAGATGCAAGAAAGAATAAGATGCTTTCTGCATGAAGTAGTTTCTACAGCTCTGCAGTATCAAACAATATGGGCACAAATGCACAACAGTTCAACAGAGTAAATTCAGTAGTAAGACACATGCACAATGTATAGCACTGTAGCATTGTCACAGATAGGGCAGTAATTAACTCTATGTATGGATATGAAGAAGATTTTTTAATTTAAATAATTATTATTATTATTCACCATTAACCCACATGTGAAAATGAGTAGCATGGCATTATCAGGGAAAATTAGGAGTCTATTTTTAGAGATTTTCTTTTTTTATTTTATGATTTTTTTTTCATTTTAGTTGATTTACTGAGTTCTGCCAATTCCTACTGTACAGCAACGTGACCCAGTCATACATACATACACATTCCTTCCCCCACACCATCCTCCATCATGTTCTATCACAAGTGACTAGATATAGTTCCCTGTGCTATACAGCAGGATCTCATTGCTTATCCACTCCCAATGCAATAGTTTGCATTTATTAACCCCAGACTCCTAGTCCCTCCTATTTACTCTCCCTCCCCCTTGACAACCACAGGTCTGTTCTCCAAGTCTGTGCATTTCTTTTCTGTGGAAAGGTTCATTTGTGCTGTATATTAGATTCCAGATATAAATAATACCATAAGGTATTTTTCTTTCTCTTTCTGACTTACTTCACTTTGGATGAGTCTCTAGTTCCATCCTTGTTGCTTCAAATGGCATTATTTTTTTTCTTTTTATGGCTGAGTAGTATTCCATTGTGTATATATACCACATCTTCTTAATCCATTTATCTGTCAATGGACATTTAGCTATTGTGAATAGCTAAATAGTATTGGCTATTGTGAATAGTGCTGTGATGAACATATGGGTGCATGTATTTTTTCAATGAAAATTTGTCTGGATATATGCCCAAGAGTGGGATTGCTGGTCACATGGTAGTTCTATATTTAGTTTCTGAGGTACCCCATACTGTTTTCCATAGTGGTTGTACCAATTTACATTCCCACCAACAGTGTAGGAGGGTACCCATTTCTCCACACCCTCTCCAGGATTTGGTTTTTGTTGAGTTGTTAATGATGGGCAATCTTTGAAAGGGTAAACAAAATTGAAAAACCTCTGGCCAGACTCCCCCGGAAGAGGAGAGAAAAACCTAAGTAAACAAAAAAATAAATGAAAAAAGAAAAATCTTAACTGTTACTGCAGGAAAAAAAAATAAGAGAATACTATGAACAATTGTATGCCAACAAATTTGATGACCTAGAAGAAATGGAAAACTTTCTAGAGACTTACAGCCCTCCAAATCTGAATCGAGAAGAAATAGATCAACTAAACAGACTGATCACTGGAAATGAAATTGAATATGTAATAAAAACACTCTCTACAAACAAAACTCCAGGACCAGATGGCTTCACAAGTGAATTCTACTAAACATACAAAGAAGAATTTATATCCATCCTCCTTAAACTTTTCCAAAAGCTTGATGAAGAAGGAACATTCCCAAAGATATTCTATGAGGCCACCATCACCCTAATACCAAAACTAGACAAAGATACTACCAAAAGAGAAAATTATAGGCCAACATCTTTGATGAATATAGATGCAAAAATTCTCAACAAAATTTCAGCCAACCAAATCCAACAACATATAAAAAAGATCATACACCACAACCAAGTGGGATTTATCCCAGGTTCACAAGGATGGTTCAGCATACACAAATCAAACAACATCATATACCACATTAACAAAAGAAAAGTCAAAAACCACATGATCATCTCAATAGATGCAGAAAAAGCATTTGACAAAGTTCACCATCCATTCATGATAAAAACTCTTACCAAAGTGGATATAAAAGGAACATACCTTAACACAATAAAAGCCATTTTTGACAAACCCACAGCAAATATAATACTCAATGAAGAAGCTTTTTTATTTTTATTTTTATTTTTTGGCTGTACCTATGGTTTGTGGAAGTTCCCAGGCCAGGATCTAACTTTTGCCACAGCAGCAATCAGAGATGCTGCGGTGACAACACTGTATCATTAACTACTGCACCATGAGGGATCTCCTACAGAAGCTTTTCAAGCTATCTATATCAAGAAGATGTGTGTGTGTGTTTGTGCACGCACATGCATGGGTATAAAACTATTCTTAGCTGAAAGGAATAAGTATATACAATATCTATTCTATTAAAATGTAAAATATGTTTAAAAGAGATGAAGCAAGAGATTTAGATAGGAATCGTACAAAAAAAAAGGCTTTGTAAGCTACAGAGTTTAGGCTTTTACACTATAGAAATTAGGGGTCATAAGCATTATAAGCAGGAGAATCAAGCTAAGGTTTGTATTTTAGAGGAATCACTTGGTGACAATGAGAAGAATAAAGCAGGAGAGGGCAAGACTAGAAGCAAGAGTATATGAAATAATTTGCAATGGAGTTGATGAGAGATTGAGTTAACATCGAAAAGAAAAGAATCATGGGTAGATGATAAACAGCAGGAAAGAGTCATTGATATGACTCAATAATTAATTTGATGTAGGGAAAATAATTGGAGAAGGTTCTGGCATGACCCTTAGGTTTTTGTTTGGGAATTAGAAAAAACCACCAAAAAGAGCTCTCAAGAAAACAGTAAAATAATGCTAAATTTCAAAAAATATTTTAAAGGATCAGTCACAAAGACACTGATATCAAAGAGAAACACAAAGGGGATCAATAAAAAAAAAAATACCTAAGAATAAAAAGAGAGGTAGGGAGTTCCCCTCATGGCGCAGCAGAAACGAATCCGACTGTGAACCACGAGGTTGTGGGTACGATCCCTGGCCTCGCTCAGTGGGTTAAGGATCTGGTGTTGCCATGAGTTGTGGTGTAGGTCACAGACGTAGCTAGGATCCCACGTTGCTGTGCCTATGGCATAGGCTGGCAGCCTTAGCTCTGATTCGACACCTAGCCTGGGGAACTCCATATGCCATGGGTGCGGCCCTAAAAAAAGAAAAAAAAAGAAAAAAAGAGAGGTAGGAGAAGAATCATGAAAATATACTGTTATAGCATCTGTGGCTTCAGAATATTTCAAATGAAAGAGTGATGAACTCACTTGAAAGTTCAAGAAAGACAAAGAGAAATTCCCACAGACGTTAGTAACAGATCTTCATGGCTTTGCCAGTAGGACTGGGGTAGATGCCAGACTGCAACAACCTATGAGTTGTTGGTAGGAAACTGAACACTATTCTTGGAAGATGTGTGCCTGAGTTGGAAAGGAAAAAAGCATCAGAAGTTAAAGGAGGGTCATTTAAGAGCCAGAATACATATATATATGTATAACAGAAAGAAACTAGTATAGAAATAGTGATTCCATTAGAGGAAAAAGAGGATATGATAAATAGAATACTTTCATTGCGCTGGGAATTGGATGGGGTACATACAACTCAGCCTTCACAGTAGAATATTAGAAGAGGAAAGTATTATATAGATGCAGATTTAAGAATCAAGTGGATAGATTTGTAGATTTTTTTAAAATAACAAAACAAATATTTGGGAAAAGTGTCTAAAGAGCATGACACTGGATGTTGGCCAGAGAGGACTGATAAATAGTACAATGGATCCAGCTAAGTTAAGAAATCATGAATTTTTATTTAAACCATGTTTTTAAATATAATTGCTTTTTAAAATTTCTCCAGTATAAGATTATGGATTAAGGGTCAATTCAGTGCTGATGGATTGACTATTGAGCTCCACAAATTAATGTTATAAATGATCTTGGAGTTCCCGTCGTGGCGCAGTGGTTAACAAATCCGACTAGGAACCATGAGGTTGCGGGTTCGATCCCTGCCCTTGCTCAGTGGGTTAACGATCCGGCGTTGCGGTGAGCTGTGGTGTGGGTTGCAGACGCGGCTCGGATCCCGTGTTGCTGTGGCTCTGGCGTAGGCTGGCGGCCACAGCTCCGATTCGACCCCTAGCCTGGGAACCTCCATATGCCGCGGGAGCGGCCCAAGAAATAGCAAAAAGACAAAAAAAAAAAAGATCGTGTGTGTTTGTGCCTGAATTATATACACATATATGTATGTGTATATTTACACACACATATACATATAAGTATAGATTTATGCATATGTATGTATATACACATACAGCCAATCAATATTTCAGGGCACAGTGATATACAATACCCAATAATAATACAAAAGAATTTAAAGAGAATTTTAATATATATTTTATTTGGTAACATGTTTAATAAGCAATGGTGCTAGAAAAAAATTTCTTCAGATCACCAGTCAGGGTAATTTCAGCTCTGCTACATTCATACTCACCCAGCTGCCTGTTAAATTTATTTCTTGTTATCAGCAGGGTATGGCTAATGAATGTTAACCAAAGAATACTTAAAAAAAGGAAGTTAAAATAAGCCACAGAATTTGAAAAGACTCAGTATGAAACCTAGCACATGAATATGTTCATTGTTCTTTTCAACCATCTTTTCTTTTTTGACAGAATTTGCTAAGACCTCTTTAAAATGCAGCCTTTGACACTGTAAGAACCAAAATGTCTCATTTAAGATAGTTCCCAGTCTTTGATCAATAAAGCCATAGAAGGTCCGCAAAATTATAACAATATTGCTTACTGTAACAAGTTTTCCATATATATTTGTTAAGTCAGAATCTCTTCATTCATTTATTTTAAATTATCATCCTAAATTTACAGTAAATCTATTTGGGACTTCCTATATAGAAAGAGAAAGAAGACTGTAGAAACACACATATAATATAACTTGGCTGCAAATAATATACATTTGAAATGATATACAAAGAGATTGAATGGCTTTGCAAACACATTTTAAAATAAAAAGTCAAATTTTGTTGGGAAGGGTTATATAGGTCAATCTGTTAATTAGAAATAATGAAAAGCCTAGAGTTGAACTTACTCATCTAGCACTTGGTACAGTCAAAATATTTTAAACAAACACAATCTTAAAATCACATACACTAAATGTATCAAAATATTTATTAACAAACATTAAAATAGCACTGGATTTATCACACCAAAAGAATCTTTTATAACAATCTATGTATATTTTCAAATGTAAAAGACCTCCATAAAGCAATGCTTCAAAAACCATAGTGGTAAAGGGCCCTCCACCCTCCCTCCCTTCACTTCTTCCTCCCTTCCCGCCTTTCTATCCTCTATTCCTCTACCCTTTCCTCTTTCTTTCTAAAGTTCCCAACTCATTGTAAACAAATACTTCTGTAAAATACAATATGTCCACTACTGATCCCCATCAGCTTCTATTGAACTCCATTATTAATGTCACAATGCCTCCATCCCTCCTTTTCCAAAGCTATGCCTGTGTAATTGCCTCACTCTTGTCACTAATACTGTCAAATTTCATAGATGCTGGGGGGCTACATGGGACTCCCGGCTCAAAGACAAAAGACTTACTACTCATGGAACAGTAAGCAGCAGAGCGACATATCTGCACCAGTTTCCCTTGTCCCAGGTCCCACAGGGGTCACAAAGGGGTTCAGTTAGGTGGCATTAGAGTTAAGCTTAGGGAACCCATATCCTTCACAATGGGGAATAAGTATGTTTTTCCATATGGGAGTTATTATCTTTATTATCACAGACAATAAGCATGCCTCTTCTTTGCTCTAGAGAGAGACACTATGTTTAACTTCAAGCCTTTTTGCTATAAAAACTCAAAATAAGAGGAACAAAAGTGGTCAAAGCTTCTGCCCACAAAATGTAAAAAAAAGGTGAGACACAGAATTGGCTATTAACAGTGGGTTTTGTCTTGGATTTTTTCAGATAATCGCTAGATGATTGGAATTTTTGCAATCCTGCCTTATTCCTTTAATTTAACAGTGTTGTCCATGTTCTTTTACCTCCAAGTGAATGGGTCTTGCCTTTTGTTATGCCTATTTTGCTGTTAGTGGACACATCATCTGTAAAACCTAGGGTAAGTAGGACACCCTTTCAGACAATGGTTAATTCTGTTTATTTGGCTTTGTCTGGCAGAAAATTAGGTATTATTTGTATGTTTGCTTTCTGAAGATTTTTTGTATATTATTTTGCTTTGATTTTTTAAAAGAGTTGACATTCCCAGTTTATTCCTTTACGTAAGGATCAAACATCCATTATAAAAGCCTTACACATCTCTATACAACCTAGATGTCTTTGCTGTATTTTAATCTCATTCATTTTGTTTTCTCTCATCATAACTCTGGCTCTTTCTGCAGCCAGACCAGTCTCACTGATGAGAATTTGTGGAGGTATGTATTTAATTGTATAGTGTTTACTTTTTCTATTGCTTCATCTTGTTACCTAACCCTTTATATTTAACTATACTTCATTATTAATGTGTTTTTATTAGTTTCTGAGCAGCAGGGATAAAGTGATAATAGTTGCTTAATTTCTTTGGTACATGGCTAATAGAACACTGGTGTTTTAAGATGATAAGTAAGCATTGTTTGGTTATTTACTTATGTTGCAGTGTTTTGTAATATTCAGAGAAAGCAGAGATACTTGAAAAAAAAGTCTTCTATTGAAAAGATACAATTCTCATTTCTTAAAAAGAAAGCAGGCTTATGTTCTTTTATCTGCAAATGGCTACATATTCTAAGCTATATTAGGGCTCTATGGAGCATAAACTCTACACTTCAATTGTTTTAACCTTTAATTAAATACCATGGATCAGAGAAATATCCAAATGAACAACTTATGATGAAAGGGAGCTTAAAAAAGCAAGATTGAAAACTAAGTTTGCAGCTAGAAAAAACAGGACATAATGCCAAAATATTTTTTTTCTAAAAATTGTGTAACGCTATAGCATTTATCCTTTAAAAAGCAATTAATTTATCTTTTATTTTAAAAATGTATTACCTATATAAATTATGAAAGTAGCACATATTTAATTAAGCTACCAAATCAAAATGTAAGAAATGTGCTTAACCTCCTTCCACCACACCAAGTTAACAATAAAAGCATGACTTAGATTTTTCCATATTTTTTATGAATTCTCACATGGATATATATGAAAATAAACACATAGATACAGAGTTTATTGTTGTAGCTATTTACAGTAAAGGTTGTTATACACATTTATGCATATATTTTTATAATTTATATAAATTTCTGAGATTAAAAATATAATGGCCTTTTTTCTCACTAAATTACTACGCATCTAATTCAGATTTATGTAATTAACAAAAAACTCTGCTATCGATGATTACTGTTATTTTTTTCCTTTCGCTTCTATAAATGTAAAAAAAAATCCATGCACATAGAAATCCTCGCATTACAAATTCTTGGGTATACATTGTGTCTTGGCTATTTTATTTCTATAAGGTCATTTAAAAATACAGGATTTCTTGATCAAATATTATGGTATTTTAAATTTAACAGCTATTGACGGATTTTTTTAATATGCCTACTCCCAGTTTACTTCCAAGTATTCCCAAAATTTCTACTCCATCCATAGAATGAGAATTCTCCCCATCAGTAGATGATACTCCTTTCTAAATTTTTTGTCAAACTAATATGCTACATTAGGTTACATGATTTGTATTTCTCTGACCTATTATGAAGATAAAGCATCTTTTCATGTTGTTGGCTATTTAGACTCCTGTTTGTTTGAAATGCCATATACTTTGGCCAGTATTACTAATTGTCTTTTTATTAGTTTGCATTTGTTGTTTTTATGATAAGCATAAACGCATATTTGCTATTTTTTTTATGGTGAGCATTAATCCTTTGTCTACCACTGTGCTAAAAATATTTCCCAAGTTAACATCTTTCTATGAACATACTAGTTGTGGGCTACTTTGTTTTGCCACACGAACAAATTATATGTAGTGCCATATACATTCCATTTTGCTTATGGAAGCTGAGATTCCTATATTACTGCAGATGATTTACCCACCTCTAATATTTCAAGGTTTTTAATAAATGCTTATAACATTGTAAATATGAGTCAATCATATTTGTAAGTTTGTGTGGTCTAGAGTTAGCACTGAGCAACTGCGTGAGTTTGGGAAAGATTTAGAGCCACTTTCTAACAACCTTCCTTGTACTTCTTTTTCCAGAACTTTGGGTTGACAATAGACAAAGCATGTTCATACTTTGGAAACTTAATTTTATATTTTATCATTGGTTAGGGTTCCTTTCAGTCAACAGAAAGCCCTAAAGACATATTCATATACCTTAATATCTTTCAAAGGTCTTGATTGATCTGGATAATGCACACAAATAGTAAGATTTTTATGTATTATTTGAGATAATGTATTAGATAAGTGAGCACTATAAATCAATATGAAATTTCAAGAATTATGATCATATTATCAGCTTACATTAAGCTGAGATCTAAAACTAACTTTAATTATGAAAGAATAAAGTTGCAAAAATGCAAAAGAATGTTACTTAAAATACCTGGCCCATCTCTAACTATTATATGCCTATGGTTATATCTATATCATCTATATCTATACATACATCTATATCCATCATACCAGAAGTACCTATGTTCCAAATGTTGCATTAGCTGCTTTTTTGTTAATCCTTTTAATAAACATAAATCACTGAGAGAACTTGAACTGTTTATCAAAATCCTTTGAATTGTTATTGGTGAATTCAGCAATACTGGTGAATTTCAAAGAATTTCATAAATGAATGGGGTGAGCATCCCTCATTAGGTTAGGGGGATCCTTATAACCTTCCATGTTAATTCATAAATACAGATAGTAAGCAGAGCGTAACTCACCAGGACTGAATTCTTTAGTTGCTCACCATAGTTCAGCTAAGTGCTTTTGGCTAGATTTTCCCTGGATATAAAATAGAGATCTCTATATCCAGTCTTGTTGTCCCCCAAGTATTTTAGATTTATAGTCAAATGAAATTCAGCATCTTACTGAGGTTTTTTTTTTTTTTTATCAACTGCTCATACAGAGTTTGTTACATACATAGCAAGGGTAGGCATTTAAAACTCTAATTAAGGCTCTGTCATTCCCTGTTTAAAATTTAGCACTTTTTTTTTTGGATTTAGACTAAAACACTGATTCCTTACCTTTGTTTACCAAGACCTACATCTTCTAGCACCAGCTTATCTCTCTCAGTCTTGTCATATTACTCTCCTGTTTGCTCAATCTTCTCTAGATACATGGGCCTTTTGATGCCTCAGCAACAGCAAGCTTATTCCTTCTAACTGGCCTGCCATTATCACACCAAGGATCCTTATCATGTATTCAGCATAAACACAACCTCTTCAGAAAAGTCCTCCGTACTTATTCAATCTTAAGTAAACATCAGTGACTTTCTATTGCTTCTGATTTTTAATTCCATGCATGCCAACACATTTTTGTATGTGTATGTTTTAAATCCTCCAAAAAGATCCCTATGAAAAAATTTCCGAAAAAAGATCCAAAAAAATTTTAAATATTGTCCAGAATTTTATAATTAAGAGACGGAACAGAGATTCAAACACATGTAAACTAAATCGATGTGCATCCAATAACCAATATTTTGGGTAAATTGATAAGAAGAGCGTGGTCGAGGATGAAAACTGGTGCTAAAAGTCAAACAAAATAAACTCTAACTAGGGTTTTTATAATTTGGTAAAAATTAATTGTTTGAACTCTGCAAAAGCTGTTTGTTTCCCCGGGGTGATGGGGGCAGACACCAAGTTGTATTCAACTGAGGTTTGAGGAGTAAGCAAGTTTTGAGGGAATCTACATAGAGACAAAGTTTGCCTAAGAATGAAAGGAAACATCTGAGATAGAAAAGACTTGAATCTTAGATGTTGATGGGAAGGAACCAAAAGGAGCTGCTGAGGTTATTATAAGAGTGGTGAGACACAGTCCATTGAGCCAGGTTCTCATGAAGATGGAAGGAATGCTAAGTGAATGAGAAGGAACAAGGAACAGATTTGCCATAATCTGAATAAAAGACAAACAATAGTAACAGTAAGGAATTTAGTATTGAACCTATCTAATTTAAACTTTAATTAACATCAATTTCCTTCACGGTAAAACTTAAGATGCAATAGCTACTCTGAAGGGTTGTACGGATTTGAGACAATCACAGTACAGTGTGTATTGGATTGCTTAGAACATAGTAGGAATGCAGTAAGTGGTAGCTATTCTTATATAACAGTCATTCTTCAAGTCATTTCCCTGCTTAAATGCCAACAAAGATTTGAACCTTCAGAACAAAGCCTAGCGACTTATTCACCATCTACTCTGCCCTCCAGGATAAAGCTCTCTAGAGGCCTTCCTGTGCATTTCTTAAAAGGGAGCATGTTTTCTCCTTCCTACAAACACAGACATGGCGATGCTACAAACATCTGATAAGATGTTTCACCTGAGGTGTTGGAAGGGAAAGGAGAACATGAATATAATCTAGGAATGACTCACTAAGTGTATCATTAATAATAATTATCGAGGTGGGTGTTGAACTCCTGTTTACCTATAAATACTACAGGATTAATTCATGCCACATAATCTGAGGGCAACAATCTCACTTTGCAAGAAAATCATTTCACTTTATGTTGTCATATATTTGCCCCTGTAATAAATACACAGTTGGTAGAAAACAAGATTCACTCAGGAAATGGAAATAATTAAGATCAGAATGCAGCAAATATATAGGACCTTCCACATCTTCACTGGTCTGCTTGTCATTATTTCTTCTACATATATGTTTTCTCTTCTTTCTAAGAGTATGGACTTTGGAGTCAGTCCCATCAGATCAATGCCTTGATCTACACTCTATAAATTTTGGAATTTTTGACAGGTTACATAGCCTGTGTGAGCCTCAGGTTATTTATCTGCAATAAGTTGAAATAAAATCTGCATCACAGTCTAACTGATGAAATGGAATAATGCAAGTTTCACGCCTTGCATATACAGCAGGCAAGCTGCATGCCTTGGACAGAGTTGCCTTTCTTCCTTATTTGTCCATTTTTTTTCTAATCATGGGATGTTAACTATGCTTTCAATGAATACAACTCTCAAAAGTGTTTTTATAGTTTTATATTTTCAATTGCATACTTTTTATTCTTCAAAGGCAAAGCAAATACTATACCCTGAATTGTATCTTTTCTTAGGAAATCATAACAATAAAACTTCCTTCTTTAAATCTTTGAGTATCTTATTTTTCTCAAGATACTTTTCAGATTTACACTAATCCTTTTTCAGATATAGACTGTGTAAATCAGAATCCAGGTTCAAATTATTTTTAATCAGACATAGTTATTAATCCAATGACGACAATCGTATCAAGTGTGCACCCTGGAAATGTTTTGCCAGAAGCAGTTAGATAAATCCTAGCAAATATATCTCATAATTATATTATGAATGAAAACTAAAATGTAGATTTGATGATGGGTTCTTATAGTTATCAATACGTTACTTATATCTACAAATCACCTTTGAAAATATCTTTGACTGTTCCAGAGTCATATATTCAAGGGAAAAAAATACATTATACATATTAAACTGCCATTGACTATTTACATGGGTTCGTTTTGTTTGTTTCTTTTCATGAAAAATAGTCACACATAGTTTGGAGATAGAGCATATCTATTTTTTTCAATCAGTTAAAGTTTTGAGGGGAAACAATCTCCTTTCTATTTATTTCTACAGTGCCATATCTAGAATTACCATTTTTTCCCAGAAAAATATATTTATTTTCTATTCATAACATATAATTCCTTCAACATGAGCTTACCATTCACTATCAGCATATTTCATATTTATGAGACCTTACTGCTGTTCAAAAAAACTAAAAAAATAGCATTTTCACCTGAAGAACATAATAGCATACAACACTCTTGTATTGATAGTGAATGTCACACTACTTCTAACTATACATATAAAGCCAAACAAATTTGGATGTGACAGAGTGATTCCCAATTCTGTATTTCATAAAAATAAACATGTTTTCTGATCTCTATTTTAGATTTTTTTGGCAAGTAAAAATTATTAATAAGTTGTTTTCATAGACACTGAAGAAAGAAACTCTATACATAGATAATATTAAATAAAGAACTTATTCTAAAGTTAAAAATCTTATGTAAAATGTGGTTAAATGTGGTTCTACTAACTAAACAAAAATATTTTTTGTTTATTAGGCTAAACAAAAAGTTTTCATTTAACAAATTTCATATGTACTGCTAACTTTATAAACTTTAATATAACTAACATCACATATTGAATTCAACTCTAAGTGGAAAAGATAAACGATTTATTTTTTACAAAAATTGTTCCTTTCTAGAAACAACTCATAACATTTTCAGATTAAAGTATAAAATGTGTGAAAAAAACTATAGTTTTCTGTCTTAATGAAATTGGAAGTACAATGAGAAAAATATTTATCAAACATTTTTCATTGTTTGAATTAAACAAGGAATTCAAATGAAGTTCTAACTGGCCTTATTAAACACAATGATTTCATATTAGTGTATTGTTTTAAATGGTCAAATCAGTTTTACTAGATACTTTTCCTAATCCTTAATGCTTATTGTGCTTAAAAACTGTATTTGTTTCAGAATTTTCTGGATCCTTATTTTATAAGAAACATGTTTATATATATACATGTTTATAAGAAACACACACATATACATTCATCTCCTTAAAGTATAGAGTGTACCAGTAGGGAATAAATTCAGTATCTATGTATGTACAATCCTAATAAAAATAATTAATTAGAATATTGATTATTAAAGAAGTCAATTAATAAAATGAAAAGTGCTAGCTTCAATTTTGTAAAATAAATTGTTTCCTATTCCTATTGGGAAAAACAAAACAAACAGACGGGGATACTCTAGTTGTTATTTGTTTTGCTTAAAGAAGCAAAAATTACGGGTGTGAAAATAATACTGAGATGATAATTAAGTCCTGACTGGTTCCTATCAAAACAGTATACAGTGTTATTCAGTCATAATATCCAATGACAATGAATACCATTCTTCAAAATTAAGATTTACATATATTCTTTATCATTATAAATATATTTCAAAGATGGTATGACAACACCACTGGCTTTCTTTATCTATATGTGACAATTTAGATAAACCTGGATATATGGCTTATAATAAGATAGTAATTCTCTGAAATAATTTCTTGATTTTGATAAACTATGAGACCAATCAGGGCATGAAGTCTCTTCCTTTTTGTTTTTTACAATTGTAGTTCTAACTTTTAGCATTGTGTATAAACAAAAATATACTAAATAAATATATATTAAATGAATGTGTGAATGAATTTGGAAATGATGCTTTGTTTATTCTGATTTTATTAAGGATTTTAACATATATATTATATGAAGCCCCAATTATTATACTAAGACATTAGTTTAAGAGAAAAAAACACTAAAATCAATACCTACTTTAAATAAGACTTAAAAAGAATCATGACTCAAAACTTCCAAGTTCAAGTCAGTATGGGCCCAGCCTCAGGAGACAAAGAAGCATTCCTGAAGACATATAATTAAAAAGAGTTTAGAAAGAAGCTCTAACTTTCCATGGAAAGAAATTCCACAAAATTACAGCTGTCTAGATGGTTTCTCTAGAAGGAACTCACTTTTTGTTGAATTGTCTACAAACATTTAAACTCAATTTTAAGATGTCACTTTTGTTGCTTCCCTTTCCAATTTAAAGCAGCAACTGAAAAAATTGGGATGTATTTCGTCAATTTTTCGACATATAATCAACATTTTCTTTGTTGGATAAATGCCCACTTCTTGCCTACTAGAATAGTAATGGAAACGGAATTATCAGCTTGTGCTGATTAAGCCCAAGTAATTCCCAGGCTAAAATTCCAAGTAACACTAAAAATTTAATAAGGGCAAGAACCAAGTTAGAAAGATCACAGGAAAAGGCACTTTGTCTTTCATAGATATGTATGTTTTTTTAAAGCTATGGATAATAACAATTCTGTGGTACCATCTCTAATTGTATTGCAAGATCTCTGAGAAGCTACAGGACATCCTTGAAGCCAGATTATGCCCAAGCTCAATCTGATAGCTTCTTATTTTTCCTAAGTGAGAATATAAAATGTAACTATAAATAATTGCTTTTTTAATAGAAATGCCTAAATTTACTCCATCAAAGGAGAGCTGTTCTTTAAAATGGCTATCTTGGGAGAGGTTCCATTTATTCCATTTCCAAAAGTTTGGAAAACCTCTTTTATTGTATTTTCTTGCAAATATACGGGTCATGCATAAACAAAAATCAGTCTTAGAACTATCAAAAACACAGACTATTTGGGGGCTAAAAATGGCGCAACCCAATTCCATTACTTACATTTTTAATGAGTTTTGTTTCCAAATATGCGGCATCTTTATTCTCAAATGAAATCCAAATTTAAAGTATAAAAGTCCATCACTACCACGTGAAGTCAATAAAATATACCACAAACTATAAAGCTACTTCCCAAAGAAGTATTTTCCAAAATGCCTAAAAATATGAGACTACCACTGGCCTGGGACCATATACTCCGAAGTGACTTGGATACAGGCTTAAAAAAAATCAGCCATACCTTTTTTTTAATTGCACTTTATAAATTATGAGTGTATAGTAAAAGTTAGAATTCCTTACTTTTTTCTTGTGTTCTAAAATACATAATACGTAAATAATAAAGTGGTACCTTTAGAAATAATTTTAATTTGTGAATCTCTATGATACTTTTATAAAATGCTTACAGTTTTGAATGGGAGTCAATAAACAAATGCCTGACTCTTCACTGTGCCCACGTGGTTAATCGGAAGCAAAGACTTAGGATACTTAAAGGGTCTTAACTGGGGCTTGTGCCAAGGTCTCAGACAATATTTTGAACACACCTACACAAATTTTAATAAGGCTTTATAAGGAGTCACTTCTGAAGCTGATAATAATCTTCTACTAATATTTTAGACATAATACCAAAGTCTCGCCAAGGGAGTTAAAAAGGAATGGTGTTATGTAGAAATGGGCAAGGAGTTATACATAGCAGAATTATAGCAATTAAAAATTAAAGATTATCCGCAGAGAAAATATTTCTTCTTCCTCAAATATAGCTTTAAATTGGAAGTCAAACCATCTTGCAAAAGTATGAAATACTCCAGATAATTTTCTTCAAATATTAAAATCAATTAATTAGAGGGAATTATAGATATATTTCATTTTCAATTGCCAAAAACATAGGCAAAACTATTCCCTTCTGTATGTTTTACAATTTTTAAAATGATTATATTTCCTGAAAGTAAACTCTAAGTTAAATAGTATAAATAAGCTCAACATATGCCAAGTTGGATCTTAAATACATCTGAGATTTCAATTTACCTACCAAATAGCGTACATCACACTTAAAATTTAACATCAATATATAAGAATACCTTGTGCCCAGAAACCCTGGGTGCAATCTGTTCATGTGCAGTATAAAACCCTTTAATCTCACCACTGTAAATTCTCTATTTTTTTTCCTGGTATTCAGCGTTAGAGAGGCATAAAATCAAATGCTATAGTCTTAAAACCATCACATATATGAATCATGTAACTCATTAACAAATATTAATTGAGCACCTACTGTGCACAAGACCCTATAAAGGAAATAGATATAGTTCATGACCTTGAGTATTAGTGTGTGTGTGTCTGTGTGTGTATTTGGTGAAAAAGACATGTATATGGAGTCTCTAAGGTTCTTTTTGGCAATAAGATATAGTTCATGACTTGAGTATTAGTGCGTGTGTGTGTGTGTCTGTGTGTGTATTTGGTGAAAAAGACATGTATATGGAGTCTGTAAGGTTCTTTTTGGCAATACATACAGTCCTCTGAAACTATGTGAAAACTTAAGTTTCAAAACAAGATCATTAGAGCATTTACAGGGATATCAAGTAAGTGAGAAAATACCATAAGCTGAAAAGCTTAAGTATTTTTTTCTGTTCTAAACATTTGCTATTACAAAATTATTTCCTAAGGATGAATTCCAATTAGAAACTGATCAGTTGTAGACTCTACTCTGCAAATTCATTGAATATTATTGACTAATCGAGTGAAGAAAAGTTAAGGAAGAAGAAAATAGACAATACATATGATTAAAATTTGGCCCTTGATAACATAGGCAATTAGTTATTTTATAGCTAATATCCAGTCATTGTTATAAAATAATAACTTCAGAATTGTCATGGCTCTAAAATGACTTTGATAAGCGTTAGGACATTGAAACATATTAAATATAAGATTTATATCTCTTTACTCAGTGCTTAAGGAAAAAACAGGCAACTGTTTTTGCTTCTGTTTATAGTCCCAATTATCCTAAGTACTCAGTTTAATTTGCTCTCTTCCTGATTAAATCAAGACATACATAAAGATCTGATGAGAATACATGTTCCTATCAAATGCTGACTGAGAATGAGTAGACATGATGCATGGGTTCTTTTCATTAAATGGATTATTTTATACATTTATTGAAAAACATGAATATTATCTCTTGTGGCTAAAGAATTTAAAGTTATGCTTAATGTTTATCTCTTGTGTTAGATGCTTGAGCAATCATTTAATAAAGCATACAGAGAGACTATCATAATATTAAAATCTAAGTTGTTCAAAACAGAATCCTAAATTGATAGCCTATGTGGTAAGTATGGGTCAGCACATTGATAACTGAGAATTCAAGGTCAATTTTATCAACTTCTGTAAAGTTCTCTTTGTGATTATTTGGATTTGGAACATAAGAAAAAAGAGTAATCCTATGTTTATTTTATAAAGTTTATACAATGGGATTACAAAGAAAGAATACATTTATTTTACTAGCAAACAAATACTGACTGCAAAAATATTTCGGTTTCTGGTGTTAATAAACTTGATCTTATTAAGTAGAAAAGCCACTGAACCAATAAGAATATTGCCTCTGCTTCCAATGAATAGATCTAAAAGTATTTTATCCATGGACAAGAAAGAACATTTCTTTCTTTTTATAATGATTTTTATTTTTTCCATTATAGCTGGTTTACAATGTTCAGTCAATTTTCTACTGTACAGCAAGGTGACCCAGTCACACATACATGTATACATTCTTTTTCTCACATTATGCTCCATCATAAGTGACTAGATATAGTTCCCAGTGCTATACAGCAGAATCTCATTGCTTATGCATTCCACAGGCAATAACTTGTAGAACTTATTTTTGATATGAGTACTTAAGCTGGGCTTCTAATTCACAGATGGAGGAAGGCACTATATGAGGTCTGAGAGTCTGAATCAATTGGTATGACCCTTATAAACTGAAATTTTTCTGAGTATTGGTTTGATGGACTGTGGTCCAGCTAGCCTAGTGACTCTAACTGGGGGTGATTTTGTTCCTTTCATGGGACAAGTGTCATAATTTGGGGGAAGGGGAATGCTACTGGAATCTAGTAGAAACCAGGGATGCTGCTAAACATCCTACTGTCTCTCACAACAAAAAACTATCTGGCCCAAAATGTCAGTAGTGCCATGGGAGAGGAACGTTGAGCTGATCCATTGTCTTCTTGTTGACTCATAGCTGCGGTTGGGGTCCCATCTACTGATAAGATTATGGTGCAGGAGAAACCTTATTGTACCCAGTACTAGCCAACTCTCACCTGGCCTTAAAAATGTTCTTCTTTAGCAATATGGGTAAGAAATTAGAGGTGAAACACATGTATAAGTGCAAATAATTCTTCTTTGTGAAGCTAACTAATTCTCTATGTTAAAGATCTTTTGGTAAGGCTACTCAATTAACTCATGGGAGTGCATTCAGGATGACTCAGTTAATATGTTCTCCCTACCCATAGCCTCATGTTGACTCAGGGTTCTTTCAGAATAAAGAGAGAAGAGGTAGAATCCTCAATAGTAGAGAAAGTATAAGGTAGTTATAGGAGACCTGGGAAGAGTAGAGAGAGAATAATTCATAAAACAAATTACGTAGGGCAATTGATTTTAAGTGTGCCAAATTACTTATTTGCATAATACTCTGCCCTTCCAGTTATTGTTCCTATACACAAGATACTTATTCCTTTCCATGTTCTTCCAGAGACATAAGAAACGTGAAAAGGTCATCTAAACAAATATGTTTAAGGGCAAAGATATTGGGCAACGATAAAGATGTTAACTATACTCTTGTCTGCTTCTCTCAGTGATGCACTCTTCTTAATCACAGTAAAGAGGAAAGTGTTTTGTAGGTAGCAGTAGCTCAGTAAACACTGGTTAGATGAATATATGGTTCATCATCCAAAACATGAACACTCCTTTCTTTTATTCAGTTATTTTCAAGCCCAGACTTTTGTTTTTTCACAGGTTTTCTCAAATTCTTTTCTTTTTCCTCTGAATGTGACTCCAAGAGCAATAGGGTAATTCTTACCTTGGTTTCCTGACTATTTCTCTTGTCTTTAGTATTAACATTCTGCTTTGCTGTCAAATTATTCCTTTTAAGCATACTTCTCTGTGTACTTTCTATTACTTTTAGCACTTTACTAGTGCCCTGTTGTCTAAAATGAAACTTTTACTTTTTTAGATTTACAAATTTTGGTTTATCAATTTGATTTCACTAATTAGCTTGGAGTTTTACAGTTTACTTAAACTAGTATATATTTCTTAAAATCACTGTTTGGTAAAATAAGGAAGAAGGTTAGTATGTCATAGAGTAGAACTGTCACTAGCTAGGGACTGAAAGGCTTTAAGTGTTAATCCAGGTTTTAAAGTGAAATGGTGTGAATTTTGATAAGGCTCTTAGATGATATCTGAGATATATCTCAGTTACACAATGATTTGTGTCATTACAATTTGGAGGGAGGAAAGAATATCATCTGATATTTGGATTCTAGCAAAAAATAATTTTTGCTCAATACTTACTGAAGGAAAATAATTATGAAGAAACTAAAATTTGGAGATTTGGGGCCCATTTGTTACTTTAGCTACACATAACTCTTTTAGAAGATTATGTTATAGAAAATATTAGGGGGATGAAAATAAATCATTTCCCACATCGTTGAGGGGAAATTTTTCTTTCATAAAGAGAAAGTTTAAAGGCAAATGTTTTTTCTCCACTCATCTTGGCTTCAACCAGTCCAGCTGCCTTTTAACAGTTAAGCAACCCATTATAACTATTATTGTGTTTGAATCATCATACCCTTGAGATGAACTGCTTGAGGAAAATGGCTTGAAAGAAATACATATACTTTGCATCAGTCTTTGGTGTCTTCTTTTTTAGCGGCATTGCTTTCAAGTCCAGTTGGCTTGTGTCCAAAAAAAAAAAAAAACAAAAAAAAAAACAAAAAAAGCAACGGTTAAAACAGCTGGCACCAATTATAGTAACTTCAGGGGGACTCCGCACTCAAGTGTCCAACTAGCAAACTATATCTATGATATAATGTATGTTACTTTGTAACATGACCACAGTGCTCAGTTTGCCCATTGCCTTCTACTTTGAAGTAACCTCCAGAATTATATACCTACACTAGCATGACAAGCAAATGTCATTATTTTTGTATGCTTTTTTATAAGCTTGGTAAATACTGTCTACGTATATATACACGTGTATGGATCTTATTTTCTGGAGAAAAAAACAGAAAACTGCAAATAAATTTTGAGCAGGTATTTGTATGATAAGCAGTATTACATTTTGAAACTAGCATAGGGATGTGGAATGTTAGAGGAAAATAAAATGATAATGAACATTGATATGTACATCACAGATTATTTCTTTAGCATCAAAGATTATTAGAAATATAGTTCTCAAGTTCACTTATGGAAAGGGTGGAAAACTAAGTGTATTACATTATTGATTCATTTAAAAATATTGCCATCAGAAAATGCACAATGACATTTTATAACATTCTTATATTCGTACTTTATGTTTTATAAAGTTGTCTCAGTTTTGAAGGAACTTATATGGTAACTCTGGCTATCTGAGATGCCATTCTCTAGAACCAGGAAATAAATGTTGGCAATATTAAATAGAATTTGGACAGGAAAAATTCCAGTTCATAATTTTAGTCCCTAAGAAGAACAAGTTCTAAATTTGGCAAAGTATACTGGTTTTAATATGTTCCACTCTGAAATAGAAACTTTCTTAAGTTTACTTTAGGAAAAAAAAAATCCATTGCTTTCCATCAAGACAAGCATCTCACAAATCACAGAGAGGATTTTGTTCCTTGGTGACCAAGGTTTGGAGAACCAGGCTGAACATACACACCAGTTAGGACAAGGGCCTGGGCTGCAAGAAAGAAAATTAATGTTGTATTCTGAAGCCTTCTTTTTAAAACCTACAATTCCATTGCACCATAAAGGTGTATACCCCAAAACAACATATAAATCTGCTCGAGATCCACATTTTGAATAATAAAATTATATTTTATTCAAAAGATTTTCCATTATAAAGTATACCCTGATCAGCCAAGAAACTGGAAAACAAACAAACAACAACAAAACCGTTACACAGGCATTTTTCTAACTGGCTGATTTCACTTGAATAGTACCTGATTGCTTGCTCTTCTTAGACAAAGCTATATGCTCATAAACAAAGGATAGATTTGCAAACTTCTGCAGTGGAGAATGTTAAGATGGGTGAAATGTTTTTCGTGAGTTCTCATAAACTTTTCCCAGTAACTTAAATTGATGTTTGTGATTTTTATATTGAAAGAGAGCATGTCATATTGATCAATACTACAAAATTACAGTGCTTATCAAAATTCTAAAAGGTAACAAATATGACTAAAATCAAATAGTATTATTGATTTTAAGTTGATTGCAGAGTTGTTTGTTTCAGAAGCTCAAAATTGTCCTGGGCCTAAAGCCCAAGTAATTATGTCAGAAATTTGTATTGAATATTGCAGTTATTTGCACTGTTAACTTCTGGAGTGCCTCATTTGGGTAAGTAGTATTGTGAACAGCTTTAAAGCTTGCATGTAACTACAAAGGTCTTCTAAATCTCAGCTGAGTGGATGTGGTAGGCAATTTGGATACATCTGGCTATTATACTGTTTGCTTACTTTCCATTCATGTTTTCCAAAAGCCATATTTATATATGTGAAAAGAGACCCCTGTTGCCTGAAGTAAGTGCCAAAATGCTTAGAGAAGTTATTAAGTTATCCTGGTCACACCAAATTATCATTTAGTTTTACGACATCATATTTAAAAATTTCCAGTTTAAACCCAATAATGAAATTCCAGATGCCATTTTAGAAACATGCACCTTATCTAGGAAATACAGTACATATTGGTCAAAGAAATGAAAATAATGTTGGATGTACTCATGGAATCAAAACTTCAAATTGTTTTCACATGTTGGAAAGGCACAGATAAGCTTTTTTTTTTTATCATGAATTCACCTCCTTTAACTTTTCCTCTCTATTTCTATTTTTGCCTATTATACACCTAACTCAGCTTCATTGAGGTCATCATTAAATGTAATCTTGTTGGTTTAAAAAGAAACCTGTATATCACAGTAATGCTGGGTTCACTGGGCCTTAGTGTTATCATCTCAGCACAGCACCTGACCTGAAACTACAGGCAACGGTTCACATCTTTCTCTGTGATATTGAGAAAACATATTTGTGGGCCTATAAATTGACAGGCAAAAGCATAAGCTGCTTGGTTCAGCAGTATTTTCTGAACTTATAACCTTTCCCTCTTAGCTGACCCATAGGAAGGAGTATGACTTTATAATTGCAAGGACTCTAGATACATTTTAGAATTTATGTCCCCGTGGGAAGAACAGTAGTGAAGTAAGATTCAATAATACAGGCTCAGGACAATAACTGACTATATCAGAATATCAGGCACCACATTAAAGTTCATTTACACACCATATTATCAGCCAGATTGTTTTTAATACATTAAACGGTCATGGTGAAAAAGCTATATATGGAATAAAAGCCGTGTGTGTGTGTGTGTGTGTGTGTGTGTGTGTGTGTGTAGAGATTTAGTGATGTGACTATGATATCATTTTTTAAAGGTCTACTTTTGCACTTTTAAAAACCAAATCTTTAAGATGTTGTATTTTATGTACATTATAAAGGATAAGTATAAAGTATCTAGTTAATGTTTTATTAGAAATCAAATTTAAATGGAAACAAAGAATGTAGCAGAATTGCCAAAGAAATGATTCATAAGCCAAAATTTATCAAAAACATTATTGAATGAGTTTTCCCCTAATATATTTACTACACATATCCTTATATCTTTTAGTACTAGAAGTGAATTTCTTTAAAATATTTTATTCAAAAGTCATCCTTTGTACTGGTGAAATAAATGCTAAATATTATTTTAGGTAAGAATCATTAGTTTAAAAAGATCATCATTTAGTAACATAATTTTTTTATGATTTGACTACATAATTATATCCTCTTTAAACATATCTATAACACGTACTAGGCCTTTATTCTCACCATAAAGATGAACGTGTTTCAAAACAGATTTGCCATAAGATTTTCATATATTACCAATTTTCACAATAAATTACATCTGTGAGCCAGATGGAATTAACAAAGAAGTCCTTTTACGTCCTGTGTTGCTCAAGAGAAAATAATACTGATCATTTTGACCTCAAAACAACCACAGATTTATTGTCTAGAAGTTACATTGTTTTTTACATTTGCTCCTAGAACAAAATGATTTCCACATTAACAGCTTTTTCAGTTGATTTTATCTTGTTCTTGAAGTATTAATGCTTTTTTTTGAAGTGTCTATTGAAATTTAGAAAACTTCTATACTAACACGACAGTAAACTATTTGAGCTTCCACAAGTCTAGTTCCCTTACCACTGCTGGCAGATGACATAAAGATAAGGCATATATTAGCTCAAATTTTAAACTAAGCATTGATATATTCATTTAGGAGTTAAATTCAGAGCATTGTTCTTCAGAATATCTAAAATTATGTAGGTTTTATACTAAAAAAAAATTCCTCAACTTTCAGGACAGTTCATTTGGTAAAACAGCTTTTACTGTAAATATTTTGACTGGCACATTCCAATATTTCTTTTTGTTTGTCTAGGCATAAACAAAGCAAATAGACAACTGATATAACAATGCATTTATCAAAGAACTTGCAAAAGAAAGCAACAAGGAAAAACAGAAAGACAAAGATTCTGTAATACTAAAGAAGAATCTTATAAAATTTAAAATTTCTTATATTTATAAAGGAAGAAAAATATCTGAGAAAACAAGTTTCATGGGTTATGGGGCTCTTTGGATACATCTTTATTTTTATCACTGAATGAATGTTGAATGTTTGCAAGTCACCATTTCCCACTAGACTGGAATCTACCAAGGTAGGGACAATGCTTATTCATTTCTGTATTCTAAGTATTTAATACTGTTTGAAACTCAGTATGAGACAGGCGAATTTGAAAAACAAATGAACTTTTATCAGTTTCATCAATAGCCACCTGTCAATATTACTTCATCCTATTGCTGAGAATTTAAATAAATTTTAAATAATATAAATGAATAATTCTTTGTCAGCATGTTTTTAGTTGACGTTTGTCTTACCTAATCTATTAGTTCTGAAAATAAAGAATTATTATCAAATGTTTTATTTTTACCTATAAACAAAATTATAATGGAATTGGTCTGGTTTTCCCACAATTCTTTGATATTTTATTTACACATGTATATTTTTTTATACACGTGTTAACTTTTTTAACTTGATACATTTTTCAGTGAATTATTAATGATATCAATATATGTGCAAATACTATCATATAATTAATAGTCTTTTGGGTGAAGAAGTATGGGGGCTATATAATTAATCATAGCATAGACTTACAGAGATAAAATGGCATGTTACTTAAACTTATTTTAGTCTTTTGTTCACAATTTTGAAAAGTAAATGTTTGACTTGAAAGATAATGGAAGTTTTTGTATCATTGAAAGGAAAAATGTTAATATCTTTACAGAGTGCTTAAGTCATTCTCAAATTTGTTGAACAATATCAAATTAATTAAATAGAAGTTTCAAAGGTATTGTGCATATATCCATTACTGACCATCATTGTAAACTGAGTGGCCTTGAGTTATGCAACAGCATGTATATGTGCATGTATTTGTGTGTATGTAGTGACATGTATGTATGCCTATATCTATTATTTATCTATTTATCTATCTATCCATCTATTCTACCATTGGTCTATTCATCTTGATAGTACTGATTGCCATAACTATAAACTGTTTTTCTTCATATGGATTTAATACTACAGAAACTCTATGCAACTTAATATCTGACACGAGATACCAAATTGTCAATATTTTTCATTAACTTGTTACTTTTTTCTCATTGATTTCATAGAGAAAAAGAGATGTATGTTTACAATTATGTATAAACACATATATGAGGATATATTACTGCCACTAGAGAAAAATCAAAAGCAATAAAATAAAAGTAATTGCTTATATCCAGAAATGTACCCATACCCTTTTGAATTCAAAATCATGTTTTCCAGATTAATATGTCTGCCCAACAGTTAATCAAATTAACAAAATTCAAAGTGGAATTAAAATAGGTATCTTGAGGTTAAAATTTGCATCCCTAAGACAATATTATTTTTAATTTTCACAGGATACTTGAAACACAAAATGTATGTGGATAGGTATAATCAAATTGAAAAACAACATAAGGTTCTACATCTTGAAGGGCAGGCACTATGTGGCCTTAAAATTTTAAAGATTCTCTTTAAAGCACACAATTGCCCTGGAACTGCTGCCAGTCTTTTATTTTCAAAGTACAACCACTAGTATTCACAACAGATTTTCCAATACTTAGCCATAAATGAGGACTATCCACACAGTATCAAACCACAGAGGCTACAATATTTTGAATGTTTATCCTTTTTTTTTTTTCCTTTTTACTATTTTTGTGTTGGTTTGGTTTTTCAATAGAGTTATACTATGGTATTCTGGCAAAATAGCACTGACCTTCTGTCTGACTCATACAGTATGATTGTTTCCAGAGGTGTAGAGATGTGATTTCATTTCCCCTGTCTTTTTTTTTTTTCTTCTCCTTTCTTTTTTTTACAACTATATAGTGGAGCAAGTTTGGGATGCATATGATATTCCTTATAAAGAAATTGAATAAAAAGTACATATTGAGGAACAGGGAAGGTAGTTATAGATGATAAAGTGTCATTTTCTATCTGCTTTGAAAATGTTATTTATCTTATTGATTGTGTAGTGGTCCTGAGAGTGTACTGAATAATTATATTGAGAGTTTTCAACAAATTCCCTTGCCCCCAAATTATCTCCAATTTGCAAAGGATTAGATGTCTATACATTTACACATTTTTTCATATCATAATAAAATATGTATAATATTAGTTCTCAAATATTAAATTCCCAGTATAGGTTTCCAGGGTCTTACATACAGACATACATCAATTTCTAATATGAAGGGCTCTTACTTGAACAATCAGAACAATGCAACAATTGACCTTTTTGCAAATCTTTAAACATAAATGAGTAATAGACTTAAGAGTGTCATATGGTTTAAATTTCTTCCAATTAGCTCTGCTTGTTCAAACATGTAAATCAGGGATAAGGGATTGGCAAATGTTTTTTCTTAAAGGGGCAGAGAGTAAATTGTTCAGGCCTGTCGTCACTTTGGTCTTATTCACAACTGCTCATACCTTCCATTGCAATGGGAAAGCCACTACAGTCAATATATAAATAAAGAGGTATGGCTATGTCTTAGTAAAACTTTATTTACAAAAACACAATACTCACTGCAGTTTGCTGATCTCTGATGCACATAATTGTTCAGTATTATTGGGTACATATAAATTTATATGATTATTAACTTTCAAATTTCTTCTTGAAACTTAAAAAAAAGTTTTAAAAGATAGGTAAATTAAGACATGATTCTGATCTGGAGTCATAATAATCAGAAAGCCAATATTTTAAAAGTTTGTGTCCATGTACTCTCAAGTAAACAAATGTTATTCCCAGGAAAATATACCAGTTTTAAGTCTGTCATTTATCAAAAAAAATGTATTTTGTTTTCTATATACTTGTTTGAAATGGCCTCAGAAACTAAAAAACAAGGGATCAATAATCAGAAGTTCAAAATATTCATTTCTCAAATGTAACTGGTTTTGTACAAATTAGAGGAGGTTGCTCTCATAAATATTTTTTTCTGAAATTATTTGTTTCAAAGCTATACATATAAATTAGATCAAACTTGTAAGAATAATAATAAATCTCGTATATTCTAATTGGTATTTTGTCTGAATGTACTATCAATAACTAATAGAGGTATGTTGAAATTTCCCACTTTGATTTTAGAAATGTCTATTTTCCCCCTTAGTTCCATAAATTTTCGCTTTATATATTTTGAGGCTAGATTACTAGGTACACACAATTTTAGAATTGATATATATTCTTGGTAGATTATCCCTTTCATCATTATGAAATATCACTCTTAAAACTTGGGGTTCTTACATCTATAACTTAAACTCCATTGATACTAGAGAATTCTCTTAACACTTCAGATATTAATTCCGTACTCAAGTTTCTTCCATTTTTCTAGGGCCATAAATTAAATGCGTAGTGCCAATGGAAATAATCAATAAAGCAATCTATCACAGGAGTAGAAAAAAGTTTTATTTGAGCCAAAATGAGAACTACAGCCTGGAAGACACAGATTTCAGAAGCATGTGTTCCTCTTGACTACAAACTGGGAGAATTGTATAAAAGCAAAAACCACAAAATTACATAAATTGTTTGCCAAGGATTATAATTGGGGCTGGCAAGAAGCGTATCTGTTAAGAAGGCTTTGTTGGGGTCTGAAATAGTTGCATAGTTACAAGGAGAAACCTTAAGACTATAAGGCTGCAGCTGGCAGCTAGCAGATGTTGTTTTGATTTTGTTTTTTGTCTTTTCACTTTTTTAAAAAAAATTATTGAAATATAGTTGTTTTAAAATGTTGTGTCAATTTCAGCTGTATTGTTTTGAGAAAGGCTGGTGGCTTCCTTGAGACTAATATAGTTCATAAAATTCAAGTTCTTAGTAAAACAGGAACATTTCTGAAGTTGTGTCCACGACAGCCACCAAGCTCCATTTTGAATGCCTGAACCACAGTTATCCCATTTTGACTTTTTTAAATGCATTCTTTTACTTAATGGTTAAAGCAGATGCACAATGACTATTTAGTAGGCCACAAACAGGCTGTTTTGGTTAACCTAAAGTTTAAGTTAAATCATGTATAAGCCAGAATGTCTTCCCCATACCTCAATATGTGAAGATTTGTTCTATCAGTATTACACTTGTTACTAAATACCATATGTCTCTTGCTATGTGGTTTTTGTGTCTTTTATTTTGTTGTTTGTTGTTTGTATATGCCACACTTTAGCGTATTCTTTAGTCTGTGTGCTATCCTTTGAATTATTAACTTCACTTATGGTATAGTATTCTTCAGTTCTAGAATTTCTGTATATATATTTATAAATTGAGTGCTCTGAAGACATTTCCTGGTTTTCATTTAATAACTTGAACATGTTAATCACAATTACTTCACAGTCTCTTTCAGACAACTCTAATATTTGGCTCTATTTTGCCTCTGTTCTACTGTTTATTTTTTAATCTTTATTTTTGTCAACTATTCCATACTTAAATCATAGGTTAATTTTGCTCAAATGGCAGACAATGTGAATTTTAAAATTTGGACTTAATTTAAGCTCTGTATAATTTATACTCCTCCTGAGAGCATTTGTTTTCATTTCTGGCAGGTAGTTTAATTAAGGGCAGAGAATTTAATCTAACCAATGACCGAGATGCTTCAAAGCCAAGATCAGTACCTGGAAGGAACTCCATTTTCTGTAAGCACCCTGCCAGAGTGTACATCTTTGGGGTTCTTAGAAACAAGTTCTTTTGCAGTAGATGGAGAGGAACCTAGAGGCTCCTCTGTTCACTGAACTTTGGTCTGGGTCACATAGACACAGAAACACCATTTTGGCACTACAGTCATTTCAAATCACTACCAAAACTTGGTAAGGAAAATCTTCTAAATGTGCCCATTATAATTTGTGTGAAGTGGTATCTTACTGTGTTGTAACTTTGGATTTCCCTGGTAGTTAGTGATACAGTATATCTTTGTATGCACTTATTAACCATTAGTATACTTCTTTGGTGAAGTGTCTGTTGAATTCTTTGCCTGTAGCATGGTTGACTTCTTTTTTTTTGTTTTGTTTTTTAGGGCTGCACCTGAGGCACATGAGGTTCCCAGGCTAGAGGTCTAATCGGAGCTACAGCTGCCAGCCTATGCCACAGCTACACCAGATCCAAACCATGTCTGCGACCTACACCACAGCTCACAGCAACTCCAGATCTTTAACCCACTGAGCAAGGCCATGGATTGAAACCGCAACCTAATGGTTCCTAGTTGGATTCGTTTCCACTGCACCAAGATGGGAACTATCAACACCGATGACTTCTTAGTACTGAGGTGTGAGTGTTCTTTATGTAATCTGAATACAAGTATTTTTTCAGAACTATATATTGCAAACACTAATTTGCATTCTGAAGCTTGATTTTTTTTTTAATTTTTGTAATGGTGCTCTTTAAAGAAGCTAAGCTTTTTGTTTTCCAATTATTGAATTGAATTTAATTTTTATTTTTTATTTTATTTTTATTTTTTTGCTTTTTAGGGCAGCACCCATGGAATACGGAAGTTCCCAGGCTAGGGGTTGAATCAGAACTAGAGCTGCTGGTCTACTCCACAGCAACATGGGATTTGAGCCACTTCTGTGACATATACCACAGCTCACAGCAAAGCCGTATCCTTAACCCACTGAGTGAGGCCAGGGATAGAATCTGCATCCTCATGGATACTAGTTGGATTCACAACCTGCTGATCCACCACAAAAACTCCTAATTTTTTTTTTTAATTATAGTTGACTTAAAGTATTGTGCCAATTTATGTTTTATAGCACAGTGCCCCAGTCATACTTCTACATACATTCTTTTTCTCATATCATCCCCCATGATGTTCTATGGGGGATTGGGTATAGTTTCCTATGCTATACAAAAGGATCTCATTGCTTATCCATTCTAAATGTAATAGTTTGCATGCCTTGAGAAAATTCTATTTGTTTTATAAAGGCTCAAGATTTTGGTATCCTATTTAAGAAATCTTTCTCTACTCCAAAATGTTACACATTTTCTATTAATTTTCTTCTAGAAGTTGCACACTATTAACTTTCACTTTTAGATCCATGATCCATTTTAATTTGATTTTTTGTATATTGTATGAGATATGTGCGGATGTTTACTTATCTTTCATATAGATATATAGCTGTTCCAGCACTATATTGTGGAAGACTTATTTTCTTTCACTGAACTGCTCAGAACTTTTAATTAACAGCAATGATGATGTATATTTTCTGACTCTCTATCCTATTCCATTGATTTATATGTTTATCCTTTCACAAATATCATCCTTTTGATTACTATTTCTTTATACATCTTAATATCAGGTAATGTACATTGTCCAACAGCAATGGTGATGTATATTTTCTGACTCTATCCTATTCCATTGATGTTTATGTTTATCCTTTCACTAATACCACCCTTTTGATTACTGCTGTTTATACATCAGCAATTCCAGATCGGAGCCACATCTGCGACCTACATCACAGCTCACAGCAACCCTGGATCCTTGACCCACTGAGCGAGACCAGGAATCAAACCTGCAACCTCATGGTTCCTAGTTGGATTCATTTCTGCTGCACCACGACAGGAACTCCCCCTTTATACATCTTAAAATCAGGTAATGTACATTGTCCAAATTTGTTCTTGTCTTTAAAATTACTTTTGTTCTAAGTTGGTTTCATTCTTACGGAAATGCTTAATCCAGCTTCCTCTCTGTGCCACAAGTGTTGATCCCAAGTCCTCCTTCATACACTCAAAGATTGAGAATCTCTTTCCCAGGCACCGTGAATTGAAACATTTGTATTTTTATATATGGTAAATTTGAGGCTCTTAAAGATGAGTGGATTTACATCTAATAATTAGTGATGTTGAGCATATTTTCATGTGCCTAATGGCTAGCCATATGTGTTATTTGGAAAAATGTCTATTTAGGTCTCCTGACTATTTTTGGATTGGTTTTTTTTTGTTGTTGTTGAGTTGTATGAGTTGTTTGTATATTTTGGATAATATTCCCTTGTTGGTTGTATCATTGGCAAATATTTTCTCCTATTCTGTGTGTTGTCTTTTATTTATTTTTTATTGTTGTTATTGTTTCTATGGTTGCCTTTGCTATGCAAAAGCTTTTGAGTTTAATTAGGTCCCACTGGTTTATTTTATTTTATCACCAATCAGATTTCTCCAAACTATGAGGAACTATATAGATAAAATTAACCCAGGAAATATCTACTCTGGGCAACCAGGTAATTTTTAATATGTGGATAAAACAAGAAAGTATCCCACCTTATTTATTGTAGATTTAAAAACATTATTTCTACACAACATTGCATTAAGACTCAAAACTACTTTTATCAGAAGCACAATGAAATGAGTCTATAGCCTATGAGATTCACCCTCCTTCAAATGATGCAGCCTCAAAGAGACAAAGTGGAGGAAGGTAAGATAACATTGCCAACACAGGGCTGCCTAATTTATTTCTTGAAAGGCAGTAAATTTTTCTACCATCATTTAACACATCACTAGGCTTGCCTATTCTTTCTGTGCCTTTATTTACAATGTATCTGTTTGACGTTACTCTTAGGTTACTCCTCTGTCAAGATTTTTCACAGACTTACCTGTTTTATTAAAAGCAAACCTCCATTCCCATGGACATTTACTACGATTAAGTTTCTTTATTTGACCGTGTATATATAAGTTTGGGAGAAGATTCAAAGTCACACTCATGTGTATCACATCCCTACATTGTGATGTCAAATATATTAGCTATTATCCACAGATTTCTTCACAGATTTCTTTAATTGGTAAGGTAGCAATTAACCAATCTCCATAAAAAATTTTACAACATGAAATGACACATGTAAGAAAATATTTTTCACTGAACATCTCAACAAGCCAATTTTCCTACTAAAGAAAGACCTCATACAAATTAAAACATGATCTAAATATATAGATTTCCATATATGAAATGGCATTTCTTAAATATATTAAAAAATTAAAGAAAGCATTCCAAAAATCTGTTTCATGAGAAATTTTCAAAAAGGAACTTTGTTTTTGTCTTTTTAGGGTCGCACCCACGCCATATGGAGGTTCCCAGGCTAGGGGTCGAATCCGAGCTGCAGCTGCTGGCTACACCACAGCCATAGCAATGTGTGATCCAAGCCACATCTGCAATCTACACCACACCTCACTGCAATGCTGGATCCTTAACCCACTGAGCAAGGCCAGGGATCAAACCTGTGTTGTCATGGATACTAGTCAGGTTCGTTAACCACTGCACTGAGTCACAATAAGAACTCCTCAAAAAGCAAATTTGATCATTGATTAAAATGAAGAGAGAAAGGAAGTTGGTTAAGAAATGACATGCAATTCAATTCCTGGCAAATACTACATTTCTTTTACTGAATATATATATTATGTTGTAATTACTGTGCCATGGATAATATATTAAAACAACAGTGTATAGCACATTATGGTGAGCAAAGAGAGGATTTTAAAAAATTTAATACTTGCAGAATGTTGTAGCAATAATCTATAACACATGATATGGAATATAGCAAGCTGACATAACATAAAAGAGAGAGAGTAAGCTAAAGTCCAGAGAATATGGGAAAGCATCCTGAGAAAATAATATTAAATTGAGAGCTAAAACATGAGGAGTTATTTAAGTAAAAGTGGTAAATGCCTCATTCCAACCAACTGACAAATAAATAAAAATATCATCCAGTCTTGTCTATAACTACAGAGAAAGAAAAAACTAACAGTCCAATAACAGATGACTGATGAAGCAAGTTATGGTACACACAGCTCTGGTACACACAGCTCAATATCATAAGTTATGGTATACACAGCTCAATAACAGATGACTGATGAAGCAAGTTATGGTACACACAGTGAAATATTATGAAGTTGTCAAAACGCTTGTGAAAATTATATGACCACATGAATATGTTGAGTCAACAATGATTAAAATTATGCATATGAATATAATTTTGTAGATTAAGTGTGTACATGTGTACATGTGAAACAAACAAGCAATCTAAAAACCAATGAACCAACAACAAAAAATTCCATAACTTGGAGTACTGAACATTTACAAAGATGTCATTTCAACTGTTTTTCCCCAGTTTCTCTATACCATTGGTCTTCTACAACACTGGTGAAGCAGCATTTTCTTTGTGCATACTAAATATATATTTTCCTCTTCTACCTGGGCACCGTTAGACCACATATCCTTAACTGTTGTGGATCACTCAAGGTAGATGACTGAGTTATGGGCATTACAGTGTGAGAGGAAGGGATGGCTGCCCTTTCCAGGTCTCCCCCATAAAAAAACAACCACATGTTCCTTGTGTAGTTCAGCTCCTCAAAGAGGGTGCCAACATGGGACTGGATGTGCAAAACATAAGGAAATGCCTGTGAGAAAAAGATGGTGAGGGAAGACGTGTGCGGAAAAGCCTTGAGACTCCTTTCCAGGTCTGAGCCCTACAGGAAGAGAGAAAGGAAGGGACATTGGGCAGGGAAAATTTTAAACTACAGTTCAATTCTGGGGAAGTTCAACATTTCTTTTACCCTTGGCTCTAACCTCAGTAGTTCTTGGTGGCTTAGCCAGTGATAGGACCCAAACCCTCATTCCTGAGGAGTCTGTGTCCTTAGCAATCTCACCTTCCTCAGGCCAGGGGTATTGCCTCTGTCCATTCACAGTCACAATGCAGCACAAAATTACAAAAAGGCACTGGAATGGATCACCTGGGTTACAAATTTCTCTCTACCTCTATAGTACGGAAACAGACCCTAATCAGGGTCAATTATCACTGCCAATATGGTACAAGTTTTTTGCCTGCTGTTCCCTTGATATAAGGATCTAAAATGCTCTATAGTCAGTAATTCCATAGAACTTTTATTGCTTGTGCTGACAAGAGTACACCCCCTTTGGGGACTTATCCCTCTAACCCTGCAAACTGGAAGCACAGAAGCCTCCGCTGGGTCTTTGATAATAATGGTATGTGAGTCAGGGCTCTCCAGAGAAACAGAACCAATAGGATGGGAGCATATCTACAGAGAGATTTTATTTTAATGAATTGGCTCACCTGACTGTGGAGGCTCAGTGAGTCCAAAATCTATTGAGGTAGGCTAGCAGACCCCTCAGAAGAGTTGTTGTTGCATCTAAAGGCAGTTTGCTGCAGAATTCCTTCTTGCTGTGGGAGCTCAGTCTTTGTTCTTAAGGTCTTCAAACGATTGAGGTCCATCCACAATATAGAGGTAAATGAAGGGCAATTTATCAAAAATCCATGAATTTAAATATTAATGTCATCTTAAAAACTATACAGACCTCAGGGGAGGGGCCTTCCATCACTCCATTCATAGCGCCAGCAAGGCACACTCTTCCACTGGGTGGAAGTGACCCTTATACTGTGCACAGCCTTGGAGCTGGAGATGCTGCCTGGCCAACTGTGGGCAGGCTTTGGCAAGATTTGCTGGGTAGGGGCTGAGGTTGAGCAACTGCACTTCATGTTGGTCGGGCTCAAGGCCAAGGCTGGGCCCTTGAGCATGAAGGGCTGGCAGTCTTGCTGCTGCTCCTGTGAGCACACCCACCAGGCCTGGAAGCCAGGCTGTGTAGGGCTCCATGCAGAGTTGCAACGCTGTAAGTTCGTGTTCAAGGGCAGGTGCTAGTTCCTGAGGGACTCAAAGGACTGTAGGAATGGTCACAGGCTTTGGGGAAAATAAGAGAACACCTTTACAGAAAGGTCCAAAATAACATTTGACAAAATATCTGGACGTGCAGACAAGATTACATATAAAATAAACCACCACAGATAGCTACTGGGCTATTTCTGTTTTTACTGCTTAGTGTCTGATCCCATGAATCCTTACTATTAAAAATATAGCACTAATTTAATGCATATGCTGTACCTTGGGCCAGTGGGTATCAGTGTCAACTCAGACCTGGTGGTCAATGACCCTGGAAATGTTTGGGTATTCTACTTTCTCCGGTGTACTTATCAGATAAGTGGCCACAGGTCCTCTTGGGGAAGGACTGGGATAATCATTATAATATGTATTTGCCAGAGTATGGCAGAATCCTTTCTTTCAGACATCTGGCCTCTCCTCAGTAAGTTCTGGATCTGAAAATTGGCTCAAGTATAAGAACTGAGCAAATACTAATGACTTTCTGTTGAGACAACTGCCCTCAGCCTCCTGTTCCTCCATTCTTGCCTTTTTATTTGACCAACTCCCTTCTTAGCTAGTAGCCTATTTGCCACTAGGGATGCCATTGTCTATGAGCTATCTCCAGACACCCTATCAATCTTGTCTGCTCCTTTAACCTTAACATTTACATGGTAGTTTGGGCCTCCTGATTTCCAAGAGTTAACTACCTCCAGCTGACCTCTATTACTTCATGATACATCATTATCATGAATGTTAAAGAGCCAGGTCTGTGACTGAAGAGGAGGGCCACAACTGAACTTTTTTGTGTGACCTTAGTTTCCATCTCATCAGCACATTCCTGATGGCCTTCAAACAATATATTTTGGATATAACTTGGTGGGTTGTTTTTTTTTTTTTTTGCCTTACATAATATATCCATTCCAACACACCTGGTTTACCTGTTTCCTTTATTCCTTCCTCTGCTTTTCATTCATGGCAGCTTACACCTTTTCACTTTGTTCATCACTGATCAGAGCCCTTTTTTAAGCCTGTCACAGTCACTTTGGTGGTGAGTAGAGTGTCCTATTCCCTAGGGTCCTTGCTAGGATGATAAATGTCTGCAACCCTAGAATGTTCCCTGAAGTCATAAGCAAATATTGCTTATCCAGTCATCTATATTAGCCTCCTTGATCAAGTTCCCTCAAAATTCAGTTCTAGTGGAGTCCCCTGGCTCATGTTATTGGCATGTAAGTGACTGTTATGTTTCCTTCTACGTATAATTCCTTTCCTTCCTTCTCAGCTAGTATTTACTCAGCCCAGTCATCCTGGGATTTAGTCCTTGCAATTAGCCAGGAGAGGAACTCCTGTTATCTTGCAGGCGTTGGGCCTCTTCAGCATCTATCAGCAAGGCATCTAGCTCTTCCTGAGGAGAAGTTGGCAAACTGTGTGAACTCTGAGGGTTTGGGGCAGGAATGTCTGTAGAGACAATTCCTTCAGAAGAATCCATTCAGAAGTCCTCATTCCATGTTTTAGCATCCCAATCCAGGCCCTGATTTTGCTATGGCATATCTGCCTGAACTGAGAACTTCAACACTTGTGTAACTCTGTGGCTTTAATTATTGAAGCTGGAGACTCAGCTGTGTCCCCCTCTTCCAGTGCAAGGTAGGGGGCTCCCTGTAAGCTTCCATGGAGGAACTCTGGCCCTCACACTTAATCTTTAAGTCCTGAATTTCACATTATCCTTATGCAGGACAATAATTCAACTTTGCAGTAATAAGCTCCAATGCCTTCTAAACATTGTTGCCCTAATAGTTTTCAAATGCTTGAATTATTAAATCTATAAAGGAATTTCTTTCCACAGAGATAGTTTCCCAGGTCACCTCTGGTGAAATCATTAGTGATTAAAGAATACTGCATGCCAGGGATTCTGGGTGCCCCATATTCTTCAGAACAGCATCCTCTTTCCATGCCAGTTAATGAACAATCTATTCCTGAGCCCATGTTATTGCCTGCTTTCTGGCATTCCTTGCATTAGTTTGGGTTCGCTGAGAAACAGATGTTAGAGAGGTTAATATATTCAAGTCATTTTTTTCTTAATGGAAAATCATCTATGAGGAAAGTGTGGAGTCAGAAGGCATTGAGAGAATGCTCTGAGCTTGATGTAGGTCTGATTTTTATGAAGGAGGAAAGGAAGGAAGAGAAACTGTGTAGGAATTCTTAGATTGTAGTGTAGTTCTAAGAAAGTTGCAGCAAGGCAGAGGGAGAGTCTTCAAGCCAAAATTTCACATTAGAGGACAGCTTGTGTCCCAGGAACTGGCCTGCCTCAGTATTTTAGCCACACTCAGTCAATGGCTATGGGAAGTGTGACTTGGGCGCAAATGGTAGTGCTGGGTTTCAGAGCGCAGCAGTTGGGACCATCAGTCAGTTTCACTCCCTCTAGGCAGGGACTGGAGCATTTTCTTAATTACTAGAATCCAGAGTGCTTTTCTCCCCTTTTGAAGGCACATTTTGAAAGTGGCATGAACTCTGTTAGCCTAAGTTCCTGAATGAGTGCTTGGAGGGTGGGACTTCCCATTGCCATTATGTAAGAGAGAAACTTCTATTGTATTTGAGCAATCTACATTTTAGAGTCTGTAATAGAAGTTATTTTAGGTGATGCTTCTGCTCGGATACAATTCTCTTTTGTATTTGCAATTACATGTTTTTGCTGATATTTAACAAACTCTGACCTATATTTTTTACTGCCCCCAATGGTGCCCACTTCCTAATTTCTATGTTTTTCTTTTTTTTGTCTTTTTTTTGTTGTTGTTGTTGTTTGTTTTTCTAATCTTAAAAACAATGACCTCTCTTTACCCAGCGATTATCTCTTACACCAGCAGGAATTATATCTTTGAGATGGATGCTATTTAAAATTCAAAATCTAATTCTGCTCAGTGCTTTTGTATCCTACTCTGATTGCTTATTAGATTTTTTTTTTTCCTAACCTACTTCAATATCTGCAATTTGTGTACTTCTGAATCCTAAGTACTTGCCTGGTTCTTAAAGCACTTTGACTTTTTTTTTTTTTTTTTTTTGAGGTCTGCACTCGCAGCATATGAAGGTTCCCAGGCTAGGAGTCTAAGTGGAGCTGTAGCTGCTGGCCTACACCACAGCCACAGCAACACCAGATCCGAGCCACGTCTGCGACCTACACCACAGCTCACGGCAATGCCAGGTCCTTAACCCACTGAGCGAGGCCAGGGATCGAACCTGTAACCTCATGGTTCCTAACTAGATTTGTTTTTGCTGCCCCCAAACGGGAACTCCTGACTGTTTTGACTTCAGTGACATTGTCTGTATACTCCCTGAGTTTTCCATCTTGGCTATGGCCCCCTTTCCCTACCTACATTAGGAGTTAATATTCTCCTCTAACTGCTTACTTCATGACATCTGTGAAATACTGTGTTGGTTTCATACCTGGAAATTTTGAATCCTCTATTTCTCTACTCTCTTTATTTTATGAACTCCTTATTCTGAATCTTCCATATACATAGCCCATGGTTTTGATAGGGATCAATGTGCTGTTTTCTGTTCCTGGTTCTGATTTCCAACTCTGCACAGCCTATCATTATGTAGGACCCCATTTTAACAAAGCTATTTTTTTCACTCTGGAGTAACTTCAGATAGCTCTTTCCCATTCCCAGGCTGGTCTGTCCTTTAACAAACAATACAAAGCAGACAACTTCCATAGTTCCAGTGATTTCGTCCATTCTTTGGTTACTATTTTATGACTGTTTTGTTTAATTGGCCATGTATTACGTTTTTAAATATTTTTGTTATGCATTGCTAATTGGATATTTTTATAACATTAAAATTTTTGGGAGCTAACATTTTGCAATTGATGTAAAAGTTTTGAAGACAAACTATATTTATGTATATATTACATATATATTGCATACATATATAATTTTAACCTCCCCATTAATTTTATAGAGTGCAAAAAATATTTAATGTTCTAACATGAATTTTTCAAAACTCCCATTTTGATGACAAGAATTATTTGGACTGATTGTCTAAATATCCCTAGATTGTTCATTTTGATTTTAACTTCATGCCGTGGGGAGCCAATACATATAAAATACTGCTTATTAATATAGCACAACTATACTAAGCAAAGAGAGCACTTTTGGTTAGTCTTTATTTGTCCTCTTATTATGTCAGTGTAAATGGTTAAAACAATTTTGAAGCCATCTGCAGAGTCAAAATAGCATTTGCCTACTCTGACTTTAGAGTAGTATAGGGAATACCTTATACCTTTTTCTCCTATTGCCTTGTAAAGCCCAAGCCATGTGTACTAGCAAACAAGTTCTCAATTTCAGAGCTAAAACATGAAAATTCAACATTTGTACAGTATATGTATTGACCTATTCACAACTGTTCACTCCAGTTGTGAAATATTGTGATTGTAATACTGTTATTGTAAATACTGTAATAAGTGGTATAAAGAGCACAGCAATGGAGTTTACTCTCCAAGTTCAGTCCCAATGTCCTTGTTTATCAATGTGGGTAATAAAAGTTACACTATAGAATAGCTTGGAAGATGAAACTAGATGTCATATGTAAATATTTAGCATTAGATAAGAACACTTGTAAGGCTACTAGGTTCTAAATAAATGGGAGCTGTTTTGAGAAAGAGGAAGAGAAGAGGAGCACAGGCAAAAGTGGGAAAGGAGAAAGGAAGAGACAAAGGAGATAGGAGAAAGGCCCCCAAAGCCTCCCAGAGACCTGGAGAGTCACTGCTCTGTAATCCTTACCAAGATTATTATGAATGCTCTAATGAATTATTTTGAATATATCCAGAAAGTGTCCCCCTGCTCCCACCGGAATTGTTAAACATTTTAAAGAATTTGAGAGGGGTGATTTCATTTCAATCAACAGAAACTTTATTATTACTATTATTATTTTTATGGCCACACCTATGGCACATGGAGGTTCCCAGGCTAGAGGTCAAATCAGAGCTGCAGCTGCCAGCCTACACCACAGATACAGCAACACCAGCTCCAAGCCACACTGCAACCTACATCACAGCTAATATCAATGCTGGATCCTTAACCCACTGAGTGAGACCAAGGATCAAACCTGTGTCCTCATGGACGCTAGTCAGATTCAAGTCTGCTGAGCCATGACAGGAACTCCAACAGAAGCTTAGATGTTACACTATTATAGTGTTTCTTTACTTTTTCTTTCTTTCTTTTCTTTTTTTTTTTTAATTTGCTTCAGACCTGGTCGTATCACTTTCTGGCTCTATAGGCTTGGGCAGATCATTTAGATTCCTTATCAAGTGTTAATTAATACCTCTCTCCAGTTTAACTATCTTAAGGGTTAGATGTTCTTCACGAAATTTTTTTTCATTTAAATTAAATTTTCAATTAAACTTTCTTTAAATTAACTTTCCACCAAATTAAGCTTTAAATAATTTCATCAAGCTATTGTAGATTGTTAAACTACAGTTGAAGTGACTTTAGTTTTTCCGTCTCTTAAATTCTTTTCCCCTCTCTGCTGCCCTCTTTCTCTTTTTGTTTCTTTCAGATCCCCCTCTTTCCTCTCCTTTCTCAGATATGCATTCAGTAAAGTTGCTTTTTCTTTCTTTTTAATTTTAGTATCTTCAGTACCAGCCTTTGAGTATGAACATGTGTATATAATTATTCATGAATGAGTATAGCTGAGCATAGAGTTCAGCAGTTTATTTCTGAGCCTGTTTTAATGTACTAATTTCAAAATATTTACATGTCTTTATTTATATTGTTTTATATGTTCCATGAGCAGTTGAAAAAGAGCCCTCCCTCATTCCTTTATTTTATTTATCTTAAAATACAAAAGCTGTCATTTTAAAGCATTACTGAAAATAAAGTAGAACAAAAGCTAATTCTAAGAGAAGAATTGAAAACAACACAAAACAAAAAACAATCTAAACCACCTTCTAAATGTCTTTCACCACACTCTGCAAGGTACTGAAATAAGTTTTCTATTCCTGTCACATCCAGTTGCAGGATTTATCAGAAGTAGACCTTGTTCCAGTTAGATGAAGTAAGATTATACTGAAAGCTGCTGATCTGTTTTCAGAAGAATTGTTGCAATCCTTGAGAGAAATTGCTTAGAGTAATAGAATTTTAGCAGAAATGAATCTGTTACTAGCAGGGAAAAACAGTTATAGCCACAGAAGCTTGTGACAAAAAAAACTTGCAGTTTTGACTGTGATTTATGAAATTAGGACATAGAAGAAGGGAAATACATTGAAAGAAATATTTATTATTTTTAACAAAAATGTATAACTTTGTGAATAGCACTATCTATCTTTTTTTTCCCCCCTCAGAAAATAGTTATTACTAATCCTGGCAATAAACTTCACTTCCATGCCACTTCACAGTAATACCTCCTCTTCCTCAGCTAATCCAAAGGATGAAAAGAAGGCAGATATTTGGGCTATTCTCTTTGATGAAAGCTTTATCATGAGAAACTAAATTTAAATACTGATATTTGATTAAAAACACTAAATTGATCAGGCATCAAATGATTGAGATTAATTACCAACTCAGAGGTCATTCTACTTCACTTATAACCTAGAAATTTATTTTTAAAGTAAATCAATTATAGTTTATGTCAGTATATTCAAGTAAAATTGCCATAGGTGAGAAAAAAATTTGAGAACCAAAGGCAGCATTTGACCATAAATAAGGAAGTGTATCATTTACACACTAAAGCCAGCACAAATATTAGAGAAAAACAATAAAAAGTTTAAGTTCAGGAATTCCCATTATGGCTCAGTGGTAATGAACCCAACCAGTATCCATGAGGATGCAGGTTCAATCCCTGGCCTCGCTCAGTGGGTTGGGTATTAGGCATTGCCATGCACTGTGGTATAGGTTGCAGATGTGGCTTGGATCCTGCATTGCTGTGACTGTGGTGTAGCCTGGGAATTTCCATAAGCCACAGCCCTTAAAAAAAAAAGAAAAGTTTAAGTTCATGGTCAGTTTCATACTGAGACAAAATACTACAGACTAGGTAGTTTATAAAAAAGAGAGACTTATTTCTCAAAGTTCTGGAGGCTGGAAGTCTAAGGTCTGGATGCCAAAATAGTCAAGTGAGAGCTCTCTTATGGGTTACAGACTTCACATTGTAATCTTGCATGGTGGAAGGGGCTAGGAAGTTCTGCAATGTCTCTTCTAAGGGTATTAATGCCTTCACAAGTGCTCTACCTTCATGGCCTAGTCAACTACCAAAGACCTCATCTCTTAATACCATTGCATTGGGCAATAAATTTTCAATATATGAATTTGAATGAACATGTTAGACTATAACAATAATAGTGGTACAAAATGAATCACAAAATGATATGTACATACATATATATATGGATTTCAAATGTAAACTCAATCCAATCATCTCAAATTCTACCTTTGCTACTTGCTACTAAAAATGTCAATTAGAATCAAATCATAAAAAATCAATCAATTAGTAATTTCTTACATTGAAGTTTTTTCTAACTAACAAAAGATAGCTGAGAATCCAAAGTTAATCACTAGGCCTATGAGGTAGGAAACTTCTTTCCTCATTCCCACTCCTTTCACTGTAGTCACTGTTCAATGTGCCTTTATTGTTATATTGGCAATGGATTGCTTCTTTAGCCCCTAAATGGAACATTTTTGGCAAAATTATTTTGGACCAACCTAAAATACATAATTTAGAAATATTGTACTCCTGATTTTTTTCCTTCTTTATCCTTTTTACTTTCCCTAGGTTATTAGCTATAAGATTTCCAAAACTGCTTTTACCATTTATTGCCAAAAATTGTAAATATATGCATAATAGCAAGATCATAGCCAAAGTAAATATGTAATACAGGTTTTAGAGGAAGTACAATGTTCAACGTGGCACACATTTTTGGACCAAGGGGCTCATTCTAAATTTCTCAAACTGTAGTAGTAGTAGTAAATAAGAAAATTTCCTAATTCATGAAGAGGCAGCAAGGTGTCTCCTGAAACAGTAACCTTCGGATAAAACAGTTTTGCCCTGTTACTTAATAACTCATCCTGGGACTAAAAATTAGCTTTTCATGTGTCAATTTACTTCTCTGTAAAATGAGGGAAATATTAATTATTCCCTTTATTGGTATTAAGATGTAATTAAATACAATTAATTTAGCTGTGCTGACATGCCTATCACAGGATTTGCCATATAACACATACTGAAGAAATATTCCTTTCCATGTCCACTGAATGTTAATCTGCCTTCTAAGTGCAGATAAAAACAGTTGTGTACTCAAGCCTCAGCAAAGTTCCTCTACTGTCAGTGTAGCAATATAATCTCATACTCTATCATTTTGCATAAGTCCTTTTCACTAGTGGCTTATCTAGAACTCCTAACTTACAACAGAGCATAAATATGATGTTTATAATTATGCAATAGGATTGTAAATACAGTTCTTTTATTTTCAGTTTCAAATGAAGTATCTAAATAATACTGAGTTGAATAAAGTGGCTTTTATCTTTAACAGCTTATAGAAGATATTGTGAGGCAGAGAGACATCTTGCTAAATGTGAGAAGGAGGTTTTTCCATGACAAATTCTTTTTGTGTCCTGAGTTCCCCTCCCTCACCTCCACTCCTGCACAAGGGGCTGGGAGAAGCAAGTCATTGCCCTCCACTTCAAGTAAAGAGAGGAAGTCTTCAAAGGGACCAGAAAGAGAGCTAGATATATGTTCCCTGGAATTCATGAAAATCAGAATTAAGGCCATACAAATAGGAGGGAAGAAGAGATGGTGGCCTGGGAAGTTGGGATGCAGAGGAAAAAAACACTGTGTGACTATAAATGCTCCAAATGGGTTCATTCATGAAAGATAACCACAAAAGGATCATCTTTGATTCTATCAAAAGGAATCAACTGAAAGGGCAAAAATACCTTGAGCCAAAAAACTAGTTGAACTACAAGATGCCCAAGGGATTAGCAAGGGGTTGCAAATGACCAGCCATGAAATTTCTTACACTCTTAATAAGGCAATTGTAGGCCAGATATCCCCAGAGTTAGAGAGTTTCCAGAGAGCACACAAAAACTGTCCAGGAACAGAACTGCTTCATCTTGTTAATTATATTCTTTAGTTTATGTAGACATCATGTTTGTAGTACTCTCAAGTGAGGAGGAATTCAGCTCCCTAGTATACATTATTAGTTTAAGGCATTTAATTTTTGCATGCGTCTTACACAAAAATTATCTCTGCCTCAAAAATGTAATGATGCTGATTTGTTCTTTTTTTTTTTTTTTGGCATAGATACCTTTGAAAACCAGGTATTGCTAATGCTGTAACACCATAGCAATATAAGTGAAATAAGTACTTTCCAGTTCTTTTCTGCTTCCTTTCTCTTATATCCATCAATTTAAGGTCAAACCATGAATTTGCAAAATAGGAGAAAGGGTGGTATATATCAAATGAGGAAATAAGAAAGAAAGCCACTACATCTGCCTCTTTTTTAACCTACTCAATTGGTTGATACTCCAATCTTTTGTTTATATAGGCATGTTTATTGTAGAACAAACTTTGAGTAAAGAGAAATACACCTATCTAATAAGTTATTATCTTATGATCTATTTTCTCTGTCCATTTAAATTTTATGAAGATCTATAAACAAATGGACGTAACAATGCTAATGTTTCTGAAGAGGTATTTTTCCTTATGTTTTTTGATAACCTAAATAAAATTAACAGAGTGTCTTTTTAAAAATGTTTTCATAAGGATTGGTTTTGAGTCTCTATTTTCTGGTTAACTGTTTACTACTAGAAATAGTTGAAAGCAAAGAGAATTAGACCATATTCTAGAATTTATGAAAATACTGAAGCATAAGACTTAAATAGCAATTACTAGGTACAAAAACTGTAAAGCCTCTTGTCATTTTTTACAATACAAGACAACATGCTCATATTCATTCAGATGTAAGCCATGTAAACAGATGCTTTTCATGGAAAAGGAAACCCTGAAATGTTCAATTGTTCTAGTATAACTGGGCTCAAATGGACACTTGAGGGTTTGAAAGAGAATGCTATGACCAACAAATCCAGACGCTCTTTGAGCTCAGCTAAATCCAACAGAAACATTCAGCTTTATGCTTTTACCCTTGAGACAGCTTGAATTCAATAGCTATTTATAGAGTTATGTGAGGGTGAGATAAAAATGAATGTACCATGTAAAATAGTGTTTCAAATAACATATTGGTTTGAAGACATTTATTCCAATTTTTATAAGGTTTTCTTTCTTTCCTATGAGTTGGTTTAGCTTGTTAAAAGAATATTGCCCTCCAAAATAATAACTTTCTTCTCCTTAAGGACAACACAAACATAGTTAACCTATATCGTCACATTCTTCTGAAACTAATACTGAATAAAAGAGGGCATTGTCTGGACGGTCAGCATTTTTCTGTGCTCAATACCCCTAAAACTGTGTAATTATCTGAGGTGTTGCTATAAATCCAGTATTTACAGCAGACATTCCTTAAAGCATGAGGTAATCACATATGTCATAGGGGAAATCATAGGGGAAGAAAAGAAGTTTCAGTTTTTTTCTGTGAGACACTTTTTTCCCAAGCATTGAATTTTAGCCTCAGAAGAAACATGAATGTAAATATTTTGCAGACCAATGCATGAAATCGTGCAAAACTACTTTAAACACTGCATCCAGTAATCGCAGTAACAGTATCATTTCTAGAGAACATGGAATGACTAAAATAGTGTTTCAAATAACATATTGGTTCGAAGACATTTAGTAGTTACTACTGCTATTACTGCTACTATTTTTTTCATACTTTCTGAGTATATTATTTCAGAAGTTTCCACATTGACATTGTTTTTCATGCTCTGTAACATTCAAACATTTTCATGCCATACTACTTGAATTAAAAACATTTGCACCTCTTCCAATTTGCAATACTATACAAGATCCAGGTTACTTAAAAATTGCTTCCATTAGAAAATTGTAGAGCAGTCTGAGCTTGCCAAGAAAATGTCCTTAGAAAGATATTGTCAGGGAACTCTGTTCACTTTTGGATTGTTTTCTGGGTCTTTGCTTCCACACACACACATACAAACACAAACTACTTGGAATTCCTGAGCATTCTAAGAGCAAAGCTCACCTTCAAGACTCAAGGGCAGATCAGGTCCCTGAGGCTTGGTCCTGATGCCACTGTGAGTTAGAATGTAACCCAGCATAGAAATTCATACTTAATCTCAGAGAAACATGTTTAACTCCCAAAGCTCTCATCCTTCTCTTTTTATTGCCTCAGTGTACATCCATTTATTCATCTCAACAAACGCTTATTAAATTTAATAGCTATTATGAACAGAACCAGGAACACAATAATCTCTTCCCTCCTGAAATTTACAGTCTAGTATAAACATGGAACAAGAATATATGCAATAAGCATCCATAACAATATATGCATGTTGACTGTACTAGGTTAATCAAACAGGGATTTACTGTCTCACATTAAAGAAGTTCTGTTGTGACAGATTGTAATTTTCAAAGATCGTCCCACCAATATATTTTAACTTAAATGCTTTTCCTACAATTTAGAGGTGGATATTATATTTTCTCCTCTTGAATTTGTTGGTGTTCAACTACAGCAAATGTGACACTATGTGACTTCCGTGACTAAATTTTTAAAAGAAATAAAGCTTTTGCCTCATCATCTTGTTTCACTTAATTTTGTAAACAGCTACCATGCTACGCAGAAGTGCTACAGCTGTGTAATCTTCTCGGTTCTCTGTCCAGACACAGAAAAGAACTGGAGTAGTGGATACGTTGGAAAGTGTAAGCAAGCTCTTTATACCTAGTGTTGCAGCTCAAAAGTGTTATGTTACAATTCTCTCCGTCGATTTAGGAAGGGTTGGCAAATTCACCAAAGTGAAAGCATTACAGCAAGTTTATCAAAGCAAAAGTACACTCTAAGAGGGAGATCGGGAACCCACTGTAAGGACTACCCTGCCCCCTTAGAGTTGGGTTTCCCTTTGTACCCCCACACTGCAGTCTTGAGTGAAGACCTGGATTTTCCTGTCCAGACCCGCTGCGCATGCGTGAGGGCTGTGTGTTGCTTCGTCCCTTCGTGGGACAAGTTTGATCTTCTGGTTGGTCTCAGGCAGGATACCTCATTTGCATGGGGGTAAGTTCCCAAAGACTCCCTCCAGTTGCGCCTGCCTGCAGGTGTGCTTATTGATTAATCACAGGTATCCTGTTTTTGGTGCTTGATTAATGCACTGTTTTGACTCACCGAGTCACGTTGGCTATCCTATCATACATAAGAGAACAGTGTGTAGATTCCTCCCCAAGTTCCAGGTCTCCCTAAAGTCAGTCAACAGTAAGTATCAACAATATTTGAATAACTCTTCAGATGAGTCCAATACTGTCTTCACATCTCCCCAGCTGACACTGAATAGAGCAGAGATGAACTATCCCTCATGGACCCTAGCCAAGCTGCAGATACATCAGTAAAAACTGGAAATAATACTGTGTAAACCACTAAATTTTGGAATTGTTAGAGCAGACTTTGGTACCTTTAAGTGGCATGCTAGCAAAATTTATATATCTATATAGATATATCTTAGGGAGTTAGTAGAAAGTGGACAAAAGGAAGCTTGAAAAAATTTGAACTGAGAGTTAATAAAAGACAAAAATGGGGAGTTCTCACCATGGCACAGGGGGTTAAGAATCCAATTGCAGTGGCTCTGGTTGCTGTGGAGTTAAGGGTTCAATCCCTGGCCTGCAAAGTATGTTAAGGATCTGGCATTGCTGCAGCTGTGCTGTATGTCTGCAGCTGCAGCTCAGATTAAATCCCTAGCCTAGGAACTCCATATGTTGCTGATGGGGCCAAAAGAACAAAAAAAGTAAAAAAAGGGAGAGACTCTTAATAGAAGCCTCTGCTCTCTGCTCTCAAAAAGGCTGTTGGTGGGAACTTTAAAGAAAATAAGGAAAATATCATTGTAAACAGGAGTGGAGGGGAAAACTTTTTATTACCATTTGTTATGTTTTAGTATAAAGTTTAGATATTCTATTACCTGTAGTGACCTGAAAAAAGTAGCATATTTATCTAATGAATTTGACCAAGTAAAGAGTTTAAGATGTTGCCTATCTTCTTCAAGCTGCCTGTAGTAAGATGAGAAAGGAAAGTTTTAGGCTAAAGAAAGAATTGTTAGATTAAAGTGAACCAGGACTTTCTGAGTTCAAAAAATAAAGTTTCTCATTTCCTGCCTGATAATATGGAAAAAGAAAAAGATGCTAACAATAAATTATTTCTGACCAAATATCAAATCCAGAGAGCTATACCTGGTTTAGACAACCAAAAAAACATTAACACTGCAGAACAGCTTATCTTTCTGCTCTTCTACATTAAGTATGTTAATTTTATGCTCATATTCATAAGATGACTGTTGCATTTACAGGATGCATCCCATTCTACACAGGAGGGGCAATAAGGGCAAAGGGCAAATATTGTGTGAATTATTTAGATTTGCTTCAATTTCAAAATTAGTAAAATGAAGTTAATATTAGTAGCTATCTCACAGATTTCATGTAGATATGAAATATATTAATAATGATAAAGCATTTGGAATCATGCTGGAAACATGAGTATTATAAAAGTGTTTATTTAAAAGAAGAAGATAAAAGCACATGCCTGCAGAGTCTATTCTTCTGATCAGAAAAACAGTAACTTTTATGAATGCCCTGATTTGTAGAATTTCTCTCACTTCCTCTTCACCAAAACTGAATCGCATATTTAAAAAAAAAAATGGGTGAAATTCCATATTGAATGAATATTGGAGACCTACTAGTAAAGAAAAAGAGAAAAATGGACACTGAGTGGACAGCCATCATCACTGTCTTAGAAAAAAAGCAAAAATCACATGTGAACAGGTACTAGGGATTCTGCACCTAGTCTGAGGACCTAAGACATTTCAAGTAGGACAGATATAAATAGCAAGAATGTACCATATGTATTTGTGGCACAATTTGTTGATATTGATAGGATATTTGGGAGTAATATTGGGGAAAATACACTTGGGAGAATCATAATGGACTTAGAAGACCAAAGCAACAATGAACTTTGTCATTTAAGCAATTATGTGTACACATTTTTCTTTTATATATATTCATGTATTTATAATTTTCTTCCATTACATCTGAGTTATACTCTGTGTTTTAAATGTGTTTGAGGCATAGGTTATTTTTATTCCAATTTTTCATTTTTTAGCTTTGTATATTTTTATTTACTTTTCTCAATTAAGTTATATTTTAAATTATTAATTAAATATTATTAAATTAAATAATATTAAATATTAAATTAAATAATATTAAATATTCTAGTAAGTTTTTCAGTTAATCAAATTTAAGTTCTGGACTTCTTTATTATTTAATAGTTTGTTGTTGTTATTGTGTGGTTGTTACTGAGTTTCTGTTTACTCATTGATCTCTTACTGTCCTTTAATTTTTTAAACATGATTTTGTATGATTTGGGAGCATGTTTTTATTAAGTAATTTGAAGTCTTTATTGGCTAAATGCAATATCTAACCCAATTAGAGTCAGTTTCTATTAACTGCTTTTTTCCTCACTGAAGTATGACTCATATTTGTCTATTCTTTCACAATCTTTTAGTTTGGGTTGAAAATTGGACATTTTACATCACATGTATTTTGACTGTGGGTTCTTACTTTTTTCTCCTGAAACTGCTTAACTTTTATTCTAATAGGCAGATGACTGAATTTAAAATGTGAAATTTGTCTCAATTACCCCCTCTAGAGTTGAGGGCTCCAGGGAGTAACACCTCCAAAGGTCTTGTTTTATTATAAGAAATGCGCATTCCCCACAGACTTTGTTTACTATAGGAAATGCGAATCTCTAGCCCACTCCTCAACTGATAAAAAAGGAATGAGAGGAATGGTGACATAATCTAAAGAAAGAAAAGGACAAAGAAACCATAAAACTTACATGGGACATTTCCAACCCTAAAACTCCTATCGGACAAGGACTGATAATAGGTAATTGAGCAAGGCAAATAGGAGAAAACCACACCTTTCTGAACCCCACGTTAGTGCCCCTCCCCACTTTTAAGAGATAAAAATCCCTATAGGACAATAAAGAAGGGGGGTCTTCTTCCCCCTCCCAGCTGTCCTGGGAGCTATTTGCTTTTCTTTAATAAAGACTTTGCTTACTTACTAAAAAATAAAATAAAATAAAATAAAGTAAATAAAATAAAATGTGAAATTTGTTTACCCACAGTGGTCAATAAGGATGCCTCTGCCCATTTTTATGGCTCATTTTTTACCCTAGCTACCTTTCCTCTGTTTGCATAATTCAGAGATCAGCTATGAATTTGGGTATGATTTATTATATGTGATTCTCTTTCTTCTGTAGTTCCCCTTTAAATTTCTAGTTGCTAAGTTATCCCAGAGTTCAACTTCCTAACCCCAAGCCAGTAAGACTTTAGCTTGCTGATGTCTATGCTATGTTCAGGTAAGGAACATACTCAAAGTTCCAGCAAATTCTGAAATCTCACCAGGAACAAGAATGCCTTTCAAGGGTAGGACTCCCCCCCTGGTTTCTATAGGCTTGTCCTTTAAGTTTTCAAGGATCTACTATTTGCCAGTGTGGTCAGCCAGAGATTTGGAAAGAGTTTCTTTTCAATTTTGGGTTTTTAGCCATGCTATGGTTTTAATTTTCCTTCCCTGAGTTTAATTATCTGCCACCTTGAGCAGGTAAGGCAGTGGCTTTCCTTCACTGGAACTAGAGTTGAAGAGTGAATCCAGGCTAAAAGCCATAGGGCACATCTCTTACCCAAAAGGGTATCTTTTTCAATAGAACTTTTCTCAATTGTTTTGCCTTATTTTGGTTATTTATAATGACTTGGTGCATTTTTTAAATTATTATCTCTGGGTGGAATTGCCTGCCCTCTTCATATTGCCATTATCAGAAGTCTCAAATACTTTTTAAATTCATTCTGATTTCCAATTCGTTTCAAGTTATACTAGTATTGTTATCTACGTTTGTACATTTTTCATTTAGGATGACTTCAGAATATCACTTGTGTATTTGATACAGCACAATAAATTTATCCATCTGCCCCAAACTATCTAAGGTGGAGTATCACTTTGAAGCACTTATCCTGAGCCATTTTATTTAGATCATTATCATTGCTCAAGTTCCAGGACTGCTAGTTTTCCCTGCCCTCAGCCATCGTATATTTTCTAATGGTAGATAATTAATTATCCATCAACTTCTGCCTCCATATGTTTAAGTTTCATGACCTAAATATCTAAATGTAAGTTACTTCTACAAATAATAATTCTAATACCCAATTACTGAGTAAAGAATTCAGAAAGGCTGAGGATGATTAGAAGCAGCTGCAATTGTATATTCCAGTTTGTCTGGTCATGGTTTTAGAATAATGGAAATGAAAGGGATACTAAAATGTATGGGTAGAAGCTATTCCCATCTCTTCCATTCCTTTCTTTCAATGTTCTCCCTTTAGAAAGGATAACTATTATGCACACCTAACATTTTTTCTATCTTATTAACCACTTGCCAATATGAGTATAAAGTTCTGTATAAGGCACTGGTATGAGATGGAACAACATACATATTTATTTACTCCTTTTCAAAATGTTTGATCATTGTCATATATATCATGACTTGTTATTTTAAATGATAACCAATGAAATGTTTACCCTATGCTGCGTAATTATTTTCATGTCTAAAAAGGTTTGAAGTTAATGGTTTCAAAAGTGTGCAGCTTTAATATTTGCATATATATTTAATATAAAACTACAAAAGGGTAGAAGTATGAGTGTGTGTGTGTTTGTGTGTATGTGTATGTAGGTAGGTAGATCAGGATCTTCTGAACATCCTAAATAAAAATTTATAACTCAAAAAACTTAAAGCCTAAAAATGTGTTATATTCTTTCAATGTTTAGAGGTCTTCCTAGTTTTTTCCATCACTAGAGAACAGAAGAGTTCTATTAGGGTAGATGTGAGACAAGTCACTGTGTTATGGGCTCCTTTCTGTAGTTCATTCTGAGCTCTTAAAAACTTGATGGGCACAATCTTGTTGGGACTCTTGCATCTTGTGATACAAATATTAGAAACAAAAAGAAAGAAAGCTCAACTTGTGCCTTTCTTGTCCTGCCACACACTTCTTCCTCCAACCATATGCCATTAATATAAGCTAATGGGATTTTGGCACCAGACTGACTGGGAAGGGATGTGGTAAAGGTGGGGGTAGATGAAAGCGGATGACATGAGCAAGGAAAGCACTCAATATTTCTCTGTTTAAAGCAGTGGCAGTTCCATCAACCTTTCCTTTAGTCCTAAATGACAGGGCTAGAGGCCCTTCTATACATGACTGTGTCTCATGCATTCATGGGCAGTTCTGACACCACAGGCCCTTTTGTTCAGATCTGAAAATACAGCTCATTGCTTTCCTTCTCTCAGCTGCCATATGGCTTTGTGGAAACTGGCCTAAAAGGAAGCAGGAAAAAAAAATCCTAGAAATAAAACAACCAACAGATGAAATTGATTTATTTTCAGCATTAAGAGATGGGGGTGGAGGCCTTTCGGAAACATAAAACCTTGCACTGAGCAGGCAAACAGGCTGCTCATGTGACAGCTCTTGTACACATTTTTTTAAAAAATAACATGTGGCAGAAAATAGAAGGCCCATTGTTTTACTTAACTACTGTATCCAATTTGAATGAAATGGAATTTTCAAGCTTAAGTAAACTGACTGCCCAGTTTGCCTGTGTACTTTAGTTTAAGTTGGACAAAATACTTCAGAACATTAAAATATATATAGAACATCAGGCTTCTAGAAGTTTATCTTACTCTAAAACTTTGCAAATAATCCTAGACTGTAAATCACTTTATTTTAGTTCTACTTTAAGCTTCTCTATTTAGGCAGTGACAGCATTCTTCTAAATTGCTTTAAAAGCCTGGTTAGATTATATCTCAAGGATGGGTTTGAGAATGACATTTTGTCATGCTGTAAAGTTGTGACAAGAGTGTTGAAAAAGCAAATTAATGAAGGAAATATATTTGAAAAGAAAATCATATTGCTGAACAAATTTGTTAAATTGAAATATTCAAATTTTAACAAGAATATTTTACTCTATAATATTCTAAAAGACTATAGCTTTTTATAAAGGTTAATGTAATTGACACAAGTGAAAAAAGTGAAAATTATTTCATTGATACTTATTAACTTATCTACTTATTTTGGTGCACAAGTGTATATTTCTAAAACATATGGTATTTTCCTATATTAGTATAAATAATATATTTCCTATATTAGTATAAATAACTCTAAGCACTGGGATTTTGAACTTTTATTTTAAACATGGTTTGAAATATATCAGGTTCAACTGAGTGCATAGAAGAAAATAGGCTGTATATACACCTAGAATGCTTCTTACTTAATTAATTAAAGAAAACAAAGCAGAAAGATAGATACATGTGAATAGCCTAAATGACACTGGGGCAGAGTTGTAATTTCAGCTCTGTCACTAATACATTGTTTGACTCTGGCAAGTTATTCAGTGTCCTCTGACTATATTTGTCTGTTTCGTTGATTTTTTTAATGGCTCAGCATTTTCCAAAATCTAAGAAACATATCCCTATATTTAAAGAAAATCTTGCTGAAAGCCTCACATTTAAATAGATAATATTAGTGCTGCTCTAAAAATCTTTAGATCCCAAAGGAAGTTATTCCAAGAGATTCTGTCCTGCTCTTTGTGTCTTTTTTGGTAATACCTTGGCAATTTTTTTTTTTTTTGAGAAGCCAGTTGTATGATTTGTAAAAATATTTATCAATTTAAAATCAAATTATTTCTTGAGGAAAGCAATTGGGGATATAAATTCACCTTGGCATCTGGGTGTTAGTAGGTTTGGAAGAAGAGAATTAGGTCCTCACTTGTAACATGGGTTTATGGACAAGACAGTTTTGTTGACTCCAGCCAGGCAGGTAAGTTTCGAGCATATTTGAAGTTTTCAGAGAAGATAGTATTTAAGAATTTAAAATGGCTAGCTAAGAGTTTTATTTATATGCTACTTTTATAAATATAGATAATATTATCAACATATTATGTTACATATTTTAAGTAACAGCTACTTACAACTATAAACATTTAGGAGAGAAATTTATTGGAAAGGAATTTAAAAGCAAATAGTCTCCTCTGTTTTTTTTTCTTAAAGTCAGATTATTTTTTATTAAGACCACATGGCATTTGGCACTGTGGTTTAGAACTATGAAACCCAAGAAAGGGTTATACTACCTGAAATAAAAATACAGGGAGGTAAAGGAGCAATTGGTCTGAAACAACATGAATATATTCAAAAGAATTTTTCACTTTTAAAATATGCAATTGCTATTAGCAATTCATTGTGACTTTATTCTCTGTAGGTCCTTCTTTATGGTGCCCATTCTGCAGCTGTACTTAGGGATCAGCCGCGTTCCCCTGAATCATAAAGAGTTAGTTTCTTCTTTAGCAAAAATCTGGGAAGCATATGGTCTTGTGCAGATGTGCGCATGTGTAATGCTTCCTTTTCTTAGAGTTCAGACAATGGCATGTGACTCATGGCTCACTTTGTGTCTGTCCAATTTTTGCTCCCCATTTTCCAACTTGGAGGAAGCAGAAATAGAACTGCTTCTCACCTCATTACTTGTTTTGTAGAGAATATACTATAATGACTTAATGGTTTGTATGGTCCCAACAGGAGTCAGAAAAATCTTAACTTTTATGATGTTTTGAGACTTAAAAATTTTTCTGTCTCATTTTCAGCTGTGACAAGAAGATGTAAAGAAGGAAAAAGGCTTCTCAAGAGCTAAGCTTTGAACATATAAGTTAGTCAAATCCTACCCTTGTCATTGAGTTTCTGGAGTTTTGAAAAATCTGCTTTAATTTTTAGTGATGCAAACTTCCTGTTTTATTTATTTTATAATGACTTTATCTGAATATCATTTAAAATTCCATCTTTATTGGAAACATTATGACTGTAATAACTCCTAAGCAAAAATCTGTAATTATGAGAAAAAGATAAAGACATTTTAGTAAAATATCTGATTGTGAATATCTCACTTTTGAATTTATACTTTGGTCATCTGTTAATCATTTTGAAATGGTTAAATTCTATTTTTGTCATAACCTTTTCAAAAAATCTCTTTATTTATATTCTGTATTTAAAAGTTTGGGCTTTTACCTATATCACCATAAATTTTAAAATGCATTATGATAGATAAGATGATCTTTTGGGATAGAACTACTTGAGATGATAAGTCTGGTGTTTACCAGAACATACTTGAAAAGCATCCTTCATATTCTTTTATAAAAAAGATTTGTATAGAAAGTTTTTTTGAGGTGTAGAGGGTTGGTTGACTTCAAGGTTGCTACAGCAATTTGATTTTGGCTGCCTCCATGACAAGATCTAAAATATTTCGTATTCAGGAAGCAGAGCCTCAACAGGGATTTGAAGTAATACAGAGTTGTACAGAGTTGCTTTAAAAGACAAGCCAGGCATTGAGTATTATGTTAAAACTAGATATTTATCTTTGGTGATCTAAGTTATATTGCTTTAACTGTTTAGACTCCCAGTATGATTTGCATTGCTATAAATCTTCTCTTCTTCTTTGAAAAAGGTCTTAACCAACCAACCAAACATAACAAACAAACAAACAAAAACAGACACTGGATCCTCTTAATTTCTTATAGCTCTTTTCTCTCCCTGGGAATATTTGTATTTTAAAAGACAAACATATTTGTAGAACATGTTTAACTTAGAGGAATCACATTTTGTGAAGCAAAATTTATTATGTCAGATAAATAGGAATACTATGGAAGAAAGAGGCAGCTGTCTTTTCAAAAATCCTATAGGAGGTACCAGACCCCCAGCTAGCTTCCAACTAGGTCTGAAAAAGTCACATTCAATTGAAGTCACATACAATTGTGGAAAGTAACATAGTGTCTTTTCTATCAAAGGAAATCTTGATTACTCCATTTTGATCAGTTTCGGCGGAAACACTCCTGCGACCCCCTTCCTCTTTACCTCTTTTCCCAGCAACAGTTTGTTTCAATTAGCCAACCAGGAAGAATGTGCGTCCTGACCTGACCTATGGGAAGGGGACAGGTCAATCACCTGCGGGGATAAATAGGGAAGGGTCCTTTGTTCGGCGTGCACGCTTTTTGGAGTATCCGTGCCCTTCTGCAGAAGTAAAGAGCCTTGTTGAGATTTTTCCTTGTCCACGTGTCTCACTTTCTGACACTGATGACCCGAGCCAGAGTTATCTTCATTTCCAACACAACTGAGATGTATTTTACCATCAGAGCTCTTACTTTCAGTTATACTTGTGGGACAAAACACTAATTAGATAGATAGCTATAGGTCCAACCAATTGTCATGAAACTACTTAATAACCATATAAATTTCAACAATTAAACCTTTTCTGAACCTCAAGTTCAATATCTACATAATGAGGCTAATTTTATCAATCTATAAGGCTATTGAAATAATTTGGAATAATTCAAGAAACTATAAAATGCTTTGTCTGGAATATATTAGGTACTCACAAAATGATAAAATATAATATATATAAAACATTGTGTATTTTTTTGCATGATATTATATTACACCAGGCAGTGCTGCCTGTTAAACCTGCAGGAATTTATTTAGTATTTTCCACAATCTTCTGAGGCAGTTTCAATTATAACCTAATTTTAAATATGAGAAATTAAAAGCTTAAAGACATTAGCTAGTCCAGGTGTTAGGTTCCAGGTCCGCTTAAAGGAGATTAAACCCCAAGCTTCTGGCCAAGACAAGAATTACCAGACCCTTATAATTTCTCATTGAAATACCCCTTCCCGCACTTTGAGCAACCTTCCTACTCTCTACTAGGAAATGAATGGCACGTGGACTCCTCACCCTGCCTCTATATCACCTGTTTCTCATGCAGATGAGACATCCTGACCAAAACCAACTGGAGGATCAAAACGTGCCCCCATAAAAAGACCAATCAACACTCAGCTTTTACACAGGCACGGTGGGCCTGGGTGGGAGGAATCAGGCATGAGGATATAAAAACTGTTGTAAAGGAGGGCTGGCTCTTTTTTACCCTGGGTTGGCTCATGCATTCTTTCTCTGAAAATGTACTTTCATTTAATAAATTTGTAACACACCTGCTGTTTCAGTGCTTTCAATGCTTTGCTATGGGGCTGAAGCAGGGACCAAGGAAACAATGCAATGCTACCATCCTGGAACAAATTCTATCACATGGTCTCATGGTTAATACTAACTATGGTACTTGGCATACAACCAGGATTCTCTCACACAGTATGTAGTTATTATTACTCTACTTATCAGATCACAGGAGGACACTGCATTTCACAATCTAAACCTACCTACCTGATATGGAATGGGGTATGCTGCATGACCCTGCAATGCGGCATTCTAGTCAACTGAGAATCTAAATTCCTAAGTTGATGATTTTCTTTTCTTTGAAAAAAACAAACAAACAAACAAAAAAAACCACATGCATTTGGAAGATAAAGACAATTCTAAAATAAAGGAATTGAATAACTACAACATTTTGCTTTATATGAGTTGACAAGAATGAGGTTTGACAACCAGTAAAATATTTTTGTATATCTCATTTGAAGGCCTAAGATTTTTACTGAAATTGTTAGAATACTTTTTAAATTATTAAGTCTAGACAAGAAGCATTAAGGATATAGATTCCATCAACCCTAAAGCAGGTGAATCCAACAATAAAGTCATAGCAACCGCACTACCTAAGGTTTCTCTGACCATTTGATGACACCAGCTGCTCTGCTGGAAAGACTTAGAAAGCGTTCTTCTTTTAACCTCCTGGGATATTTTCAATTTTGGCTCTGGATATGTCTTGGCATAGAAATCTTGGAATACAATTTATCTTTGTACTGGCAAAACAGTTCTAACTTATGATCCTCAGCTTGGATAATAGAGGATTATTGGCAAGAAGAGTTCTGTGGTTGGCCTTTAAAAGCTTTTTCCTTTCCTGTTTCATCAGTCCCTTGATTGTTTATCTTTCAGGCATAAGATAATATTTTCACCCTTCTCCCTTTTGACCTAATCAAGTATTGGGCTTTTTCTGGATAAATTATTTGTGTTTGTACTCTCGTTTGAAAGAAGCGTAACAATTTTTGTCACTAATGTATATGAATTATGTAGTAAGCTAAAAATAATTTTGTAGAATAACTTCAGTTTTTACCCCTCGATGGGCTTTTTTTTAATGACTCAGGAGGCCCCAGTAGACTTTTTATTCTGTTCATCTTGTTATGGAGAAAATTCCATGAATAATCTTTTTTAAAAACTCTGAACAGACTCTCTTTAGTTTTGATACTTCCTCAGCATACTCAGCTCATTTTTGCCCTTTCTTTCAAGACATTTATTTAGGTGAGTCAAACATATAATTTATATCAAAAGGTCAAATTTTATTTTGTAGATTTATCTTGTTGATTTCTGAAATTTAAAAAAAATGCAGGATGAATCAAGTTCTACGAAAACAATGCCTGGCATAAAATAGTCAATAAATTTTTGTTAATGACACCTTAAATGATTGTATTGACACTGTCCATATTTAGCTGTTACTTATTTGGGATCAAGATTAACTTTTTTCATAATTTATTAATTTCCACAGTTGCTTCAAGATTTGAAGGAAAAAAAACAGGAATCACATGTAATTTATCTTTTTTTTTTCATTACATGGACACAATAATTCTCTTGGTTTATGTTATCAGCAAATTAATTAGAGATATACATGAAAATACAACAATCTATGTATGAAAGTTGATGCTTTCAATGAAACAAATACTTTGGGAAATAAACTGTAATACTTAGGCTAATTTGTGTGTGTGTGTGTTTTATTTTTTGTTTGTTTTGGTTGAATGGTTGGCTTTTGTGCCTAATTTCCCTAGATGGTCAGTTTTCCTTATATCAAAAGATAATTGTTCTGTAATCCAACTCACCTGGCTAGGACAGCATTTAAGACTTCATAGTGAAATAGGCAGATTCTTGAGTAGAGGCAGAGCAATTGACTGGATGATAATTGTGTCACATTTACGTTCTTAGACTACTGGTCTGCCAATGACTCTGTATATCTTCTATAGATGGGTTAAGAAATTTACTAGTCTTCCTCAACTATTAAAGTAGGAAGAATAATAGAGATTTCTTAACACTGGATGAACATTAACATAAGTGGATATTAAGTGATAAAGTAGTCAAGGATATTAAATTCCTAAAACAGCATATAAAATATTTATTTTTTAAGAAATTTTCTCAAAATTGAAACTGGACAGTAGAAATAAACCATTATATTGACACAAAACAAAATTTCTGAAACACTTCATACAATTTTAAGAATACATATTTTTTCTTAATAACATGCCTATATGTTTTAGAATGAAGATGGATTAATCTATAAATAATGACTTCATAAAATTGTAATCGGAAATAGTCCAAATTGGTGTCATTGCCATTTATGTTTCTTTTAGAGTTTGCTTAATGTAATTCTGAGACCTCTAATCTCTTATATATAAGACAGTCTACTCTTTAGTAAATAGTCACCACATTTAAGAGAGGAAGTCAACCTCCACTTTACATTGTTCCTCTGAAATATTAGCAAGCTTCTTTCAGCATGTATTAGCTTATAGGGATGTAAAAGAAACAGAAAACATAAAAAGTACTTTCATATTTCTTCACTGAGTTATTATCACAGATGTACTAGAAGATCTAATTAAAGAAAAACAAATAAACACAATTACTCTATTTTACAAAAGTGGCTATTAAAATATCTAAAAGATAAATGAAACCTATTTGTAGTTCTATAATTAAGAATATATAAGCTACATTAATAAAATTTACTTAACTTTCATTAGTTTAAGGAAGAAAATTATACTCTACTTTTCACTGATTAGATTAAAGCAGTTGTAATCTAATTTTGGAAAAACTTGGAATAAATAGTAGACTCAGGCCAACCTGAAACTGATAAATGTATCTATACAATGTATATTATAGAATAGCCTAAGAATATGATAGAATAAAAATTGGCAATCATTCCGAGGCATTCTGGTAGAATTTTACTTGAAAATCAGACTCATTTAACTGGAAAGCAAATAATGATATTTTGGTTTACATTTGGGGAAAAGAGTCACAAGCAGCTGAAGCATCAAGAGCAAGGAATAAAGGATTGAATAAAAGGAGAATAAGTAGGAAATTATTCGTGAATAAAAATTTCAGATTTATAACAAGGAAAATTAAAACCCCCAGATCTGCTGAAATCACTCTCAGTGGTAATAAACCCATTCCACAGCTGTGGTGAGTTTTGGCTGATAACTCCCAGCAGCTGCTCACTCCACCTTATTGCTCTTACCTCCAGACCTTGGCCAGTGGAGGACTGAAATGTGTTGACTGAACTAATATATAATTTTACTCAAAAGTAATTTCATTGTATCCTAAACCTTGTGTGAATACTTTAGCTATTGGTTGCTTAGATATATCTTCAAGAAACAAGTACAGCCACTAGATTTCACAAAAATCTTTGATACTTTAATAAATAAAATTCAAACCATCTGAAAGATAAAGGATTAATTAGCAAAATGGTAATCTAAAGAATATATTTCCCAATTAAGAATTATGATATCCTAGCAAGAAAAATGTGTAAATAGTAAAACTTCCTTCTGTCCTTTCTTTCTTAGAAGTTTCTAGTTCTGCCTCATTTCTACTTGTAAAAAATTTCTTGCTATATCTGTTATAAATCTGTAATTTTTAACAATTCTTACCTAATAGGTATACAGTCTTATCTTACTATTGAACTTACTGGACCAAGAGGTAGGGATCCTATAAATAGAAGAAAATAAAGAGTGCTTAACCCAGTTTCTCTAGTGATTCAAAGCCTATTCAGAGCAGTTTTATTACATCTGTAAACTGATTTTCTTTTTATCCCTATTATTAAGACTTAAAACTAAGATATTTGAGTATAGCGAACATTCTTTTGTTCATTTTTAAGTTTAAGCACTATAAAAATTACTCATTATGAATGAACCGCAACAGAGACTGAGTGTACTTGTACTATTTTCTACTGTTGTAGCAGTTCTCTATTGCCCCCAAAACAATGCAAAACAAACAACTACCAAACCTCTGTAATATGCAACAATATTACAATAAATATTTTTTTTTCATGGTTCTGTGTGCCAGCTGGACAGTTCTGCTGACCTAACCTGGGATCATGAGTGTCACTCCTATCTGTAGTCAGCTGTTTATTAGCTAAAAGTTGACTTTTCTAATCTTGGCCGAGTCTCCTGCCATGTCTAGACCTTGACTGGTACAACTATGCCTGCTGGGCTTTGTTTCTGGTGCTCATAATGAAGGCAAAGAGCAAGAGGAAGGAAATGGAAAGTGCATAAGCTCTGCTCACATCAAATGCATCCCTGTTCTATTAGTTATATTAATCAGGGGCTTAAGCTTAGAGTCAGTGTGGGTGACCATGACCAAATGCTATAAAGTTAAAGGCCTATAATGCAATTGCTCTCTTGCAAGGGGCTGTACTTTAACTCGAATTCTTACTAATATATTTCCTCACCACTCCTTTCTCTTTCAGGGTTAACTGCTGAGCTTAGAAGATACAGGAAGAACTTTTCTAGGGTTTGAAGGAAGAGATATAACCAAATATTAAATCTGTAGTCTGAGAGTATGACATAATCACAGGATCTTTATTTTCTTAATAGGTAAAACACCCCAAGAAGAGTGAGAATTTTTTACTGAGGCCCTCCAAGGATCATGATATAAATAAATCTCTTTCAATTAAATTAAATCCAAAATGTGTAAATCATTTACTGTAAAGTAAGTATAAGTACCTATTTGGTAGTTGGTATTAAAATTCAAGGAATATGTCATAAATCAATGTTCCTTAAAATTTAATGTGCATTTGAATTGCTAGAATATTTTATTAAAATTCTTATTCTGATTCAAGTCTGTGATGAGGCACAAATTCTCATTTCTAAATAGCTCCTAGGCTGAACTAACTGAACCCAAAATGGTACATTTGGTACCGTGTTGAGTAGCAAGGACATATTACACTTACAAGAAACAGGCTAATATGGGTAATGAAAGTGCAGCATATTGACAGATAAGTTACTCTGTGTAAATGCAATGACAGAAATATATATAGGAAAGTAGAACTAAGGAGAGATACTAAGTATGTTTGCACTGAGGCAATCACTACATGAAGCTACCTAATACCATAACATATCAAGGGAAATACCAGTAGTTCTGTATCACCGGAGTGTGATAACAACCAGTTAGGTAAGTTATTACAATTGAATGTTTGCCAAATCATGAATGTAGTTAATGGGAGCCATCTACCTATCTACAGACTTAAGGTAAGCCATTAACTTGATAAGATATGCTTTAGATGTGCTTTTTGGCACCCCCACCCTTTCAACTATATGTAAGAAAGGAAAACATGAAGGCATTGAAAATAGTTTAGAGATAAATTAAATAGTAGATTTCTTATGATGACAGCCTTACCTTAATTACTGTTATGACAGGTAGTGTGATGATAATGTACTCAAGACATATAAAAGATAGGATAGTGATAGATTAGTTGAGTAAAGAAAGGTATATGGAAAAGATTTATAAAGCCCCTTCAGTTAGCTATTACTATAGCTGCAAGCATAAACACGTAGGAAAGCTGTTATATTTCAAAAGAGAGGGGAGTATTAGAAGCAAATTATATGAATTATATCCTGGTGAAAAAGACTTATGCAAGGAAGATGAACCTTCATCTTAGAGAATAAATCAGCACTTACTGGCAAAATCTAATTTTCAATGTCTTTAGTGTTTCTAAGGCTTTTGTTCTATTTTAGTGTACTTAAAGTATTTTAGCAGGTGGTCCACTTTTGGTGACTCTTTTCTCAGATGTTTAACAATTACTGAACCTTTACATTTGCTGACAGACATCTATGTATAGTCAGTATTAGCTGCTTATTGTCATTCTTACATGATTTTATTCTTGGAACTATCCCCTCCTGGTTTGTAAATTGGTCAATCATGTTGTCCACAGTGTGAGCAAGGGGCCCAGCACATTTTGCTGAGCCAGAGTTGTACCTGGATTACTGGTAATATCAGAAAATACCCATTATATTTTCTAGGACCACAAATCATAAAGATGATGTGAGCTACAACTACATTTCTGAAGGAAGCCTAGTCATAGGAAAGATAAAATGAAAGGAGCTGGAATCCCAATGGCATCCTTTGTGTCCTGGGATCCAGCCCTGCTTAAACCTGTGTCTATCCTAGAGTGTAGCTATATAGTTCAATAACTTCCTTTTATAGTTATTAATCTATTTGGAGATAGATTTTTGTCTCTTGTAAACAAAAGGATCTTACCTAACTTGACCCTCCCCCCAAAAAGGTGAATGAATTACCTACCTGTCCAGTTTCAGTTTATCAAATTTGTTCTTGCTCCTAGGCATATGAAAACTATCACCCTATAATCATATAGTTCATGCTAGGTAATTCCATATCATATAGGAAGAACATCAAATAAAAACAAGTAAAATTATGACACTTTTTTTTTTTTTACTAAGGACTGATACCTTTATTAAATGTTTCATTTTCATAGTTTTGGTAACATATTTAAATGGAAGAAAAAGAAGCACCACAGAGTGAACTTATTTTGTGACATGGAGGGGACTAACTCTGGTAGCATGGTAAAGAAGCCAGAACTTTCACAGCAACCAATAGCTGTTTATTTTTTATAGAATGTTATAATATTTCCCAAACCAAACAAACTAATAACACTAGGGAAAAACAATATCTAGGAATCAAAAAAGAATGAGCATACTCCATTAGCAGTTTCTGGCAGCCTGAGGAGGAATGACAGTAAGCAGATTTATCCAGGAAGGAGAATCAGTATTAAGAAAAGCATGAGCAGAAAGAAAGGAACAAGACATAAGGAAAAATCTAAGATTAATCATTTACTTTGGGAATTCCCATTGTGGTTCAGGGGTTAACGAACCTGACTAGCATCCATGAGGACTGAGGACATGGGTTCGATCCCTGGCCTCGCTCAGTGGGTTAAAGATCCGGCATTGCCATGAGCTGTGGTGTTGGTTGCAGATGTGGCTTGGATCCTGCATTGCTGTGGCTCTGGAGTAGGCTGGTGGCTACAGCTTCCTGATTGGACCCCTAGCCTGGGAACCTCTATATGCCACGGGCATGGCCTTAAAAACACAAAAAAGACCAAAAAAAAAAAATCATTCAAGTTACTTGAACATGAATTCTATGAACACCCTCAGGGATATTTATTTATTTAAAGTAATATTCAAATATATGTCCCTAAATTTTACACCGTTTGCAATGAATTGCATCTTTAGAAGAAATATCCTATTATTTGATGGTCTCTTGCAGAATACGTATGTAGTAATTGTTATTCTCTGCTGATAAACACAAACTCTTAATATTTTGACAATATGCAGACTAGATTTTTTTATATTTAAATAACACGTATATTACCACCTCTAACGAACAAAGATATAGGATAGTCTAAGATAGGTAAAAACAAACTCCATAAGAGGCACGTTTTTCCTCAGTAAATGACAGCTACTTTGAAGAACAAATTAGTGGTGGTCTATATAATGAATGCAAAGATAAGTGCTTATTTTTACCTGAAATTGTCACAAATATACTTACTGGGTAATTTACTTTCAGAAATATATATAAATATTTACAACCTAATCATGAAAATAATTATTTTTCCAGATAAGAATTATTTAAAAACAGAAACAAAAATATCTTTCCCAGGTTTATGTCATATTTTATATTTGGAATTCATTTACTTAAAATATTACAGTGAAAATAAGTTCATTTTAAATAATCAGTAAGTAGAGCTTTCTGTATACTCTGTCATTATATGTTCAGGCAGAGATAATCATGTATTCATCTCATCAAAGTGAAATAATTCTTAGATAAAATTAATGTTTGTTGCTCTATTACTCTCAATTTCTCCCATTAGAATCTTGTAAGCAAATTTTAGTGATGCCTGGATAGTCATTTTACTGCCATTTTATGTTTTTCAGTATAGGCATTTATTCATGTACCTACCAATTTATTCCATAAATTACTGAGCCCTCATTGTGGACAAGGCATTGTGCCAAGCATTCTAGAGAAGAATAAGCTGAATAATTTACAGTTTCAACTTTCAGTGAGCTTACAGACAACTAAGGCAGAAAACCTACATGCCAGATATCTATACCATAAGGAAATAAGATTGTGAGGATAAACTGATCACTGCAATCATGTGAAATCAAGTAAGATTTGAAGAAGATGGCATTTGAAATTTTGTTTGAAATATAAATCATATTTGAACACATAGGGGAGGAGAAGGGCAAATCATATGAAAGGAATACTAAGCAAGATAAAAGCAAATACATAAAGCTAAAAAGTATAGGCAGGTTTGGGAAAAGCTAGATGAACAAGTAGTTGCATGAAGGGGAAAAAGGGAGACAAAGTTAAAGTGGTATAGATAGTAACCAGTTAATAGCAGGCATTGAATGCCAGGCTATGGATACTCACTTTACATTGTAGAAAAAGAAGAGCTATTAAAAGTTTTTTTAAAAATTCACATTAAGGTCAAGTTATGTTTTTTGAGATTATGTGGTGTTGATCTTGGAGTCAGGGAGAATAGGTCTTTTTAAAAAGTTTTAGCAAAGGAAATGGGAGTTGAATTAGAGTAGTTACACTAGAAATGTAAAAGAGAAAACAGATGAGAGAAATATTGTGGAAATAAAATCAATATGTCTTAGCGACTAGATGAAAATTGGAGAGGCAAAAGCAAGAGAGAAAAAAGTCAATAAGAGGGTTGGTATTATAGTCCTAGGTGGCTAGGAATTGTAAAATAATTGGTAAAAATATGCATTTAAGAAGAGACATATCAGGATGTGGCAAGTGATGTGTGAAAACTAGAGTGTTAAGTTTCCTGGCTAGAAGATTTGATTTGAGAGGAATAAGTAATCTACCGCAGCAGATCCCAATCCTGGCTGTATCACAATTATCAAAGGAGGTCAAAAGCCAAACAAAACAAATCTACAAGAAGTTGCTAAATTCTGTCCTCAGGAGCTCTATTCAAATAGGCCTCAGTTGCATCATGGGATACTGTATGCTTAAAATCTACTCCAAAAATCAATCCGATTTGGAAATTACAGACAGATCTATGTAATACTGTGGGTGAAATGATTAAACAATAATGGGAGAAGGTAATGCAGAAAATGTGACAAAGTAATTTCCAGCTTAGAATCCAAACAGAAAGTAACTGTTACCTCCAATAACTTACCTAAAAGGTTTTTTTCCCTCATTATAGCAGAACACTCAAGAGTCTTAATTATTTCATATAGTAAGCATAAACAAATGGTTTATGTTCAAAAGGCATAGCTGAAGAGTGCTATGCAAGTATTTCACTGATAATTGTCATGGAAAAAAAAAACATTTTTAAGTCCATTTTGGAGAAAATCAGACTTCTTCCAAAATCAACCAATAATAATTTTGTACCTCAAAAATAGAAAGAAAAACACATAATGGAGCCATAAATAAAGCTTTGAAAACATGGCAAGAGAAAATGAATTGAGCAACTAAAAAGATTAAACAAAGGATAATTACTTATAAATTGAAAGGGGTTACCCAAAGGGTCAAATCTGTAGATAAGTCAAAAGGTAGGATGGGGCAGGTTTTACTGGAGTTTCATGTTTTTAATGGGTTTTGAATTACCATTTAGGTGTAGAAATTCAGTTATTTACAAGAGATCCATTCATGTAGAGTGCCTAAATGTTAGATATTTAATAAAATATTGTTTGAGTGTATAAAGATCAAAACCAATATTAAAACAGTTGAAAAAGTAAATGTTTAATAAGAAAGTGTTGATTCTGAGTACATACTGCTATTTTATTAAATTTAACATTAAATTATACTTTAATTTTAAAGAAGTTCAACATTTATTATTTTTTAAAGGAAGGTAAATTTACCTGGAAGAATATTTTAGTTTTTAAGATACTTAATATTTCAATAGGAAGAATAAAACACTTCAGCAAAGACAGAGTCTTCTTTTTTAAAGACCCACCTCCCCCCAAAAAAATGACCAGCAAAGGGCTTCTTTACTTCAAAGCAATGGTGGATTTGGAAATCCAGGTCAATGTATGTTTCTTAATAAGTAAGAAGAAAATCTTGAAAATATTTATGGTCCTTATTTTTCTTCAAAGCACTGAGGATCCAATAAACCAAAAAGGAAACATCTGAGGAAAATATAATCAAGAGAAATTAGCTTAACCACTTATTTGGAGCCACTCTTCACTTAGAAGTATCAGCTGATACCAGGAGAAACAAACTAGAGGCTTAAAGACTAAGTGGCAATTTTGAAAGCATAACAAGTCTCATGTGACCAATGTTGAAAAGCAGGTCATACCAAGGGGGTGAGGGAAAAAACTGATGTTGAAATTCTTTATACTTTGGTTTGAGATGGTTAAAATCTCCATCCTAAAATTGAAGAAGTCTGATCCAAGATTTGTACTATCCAAGTACCAGCCAAAGCAATCTTTTCTGGAGGAAGAAGGGATTGAAATCAAGTTGAAATCCTGGTACACTATATAAAACAACTAGGTACATAAAAAAAGGAAGCAAACATGAAGAGTACCAGCAAAAACAATAAGAATTAAAAACAGGGACCAAAGATATTAGAGTTTTCTATTAGACTTTTAAATAATCAAGCTTCTATTCTTCAGGGGCATAAAAAGCATGATTAAGAATTTAAAAAAAAATGGAAAATACAAAAAAAGAAATGGAAGACTGAGTAAAAAAGAAAGCATTTGAAATCAAAATAACATTGAAATGCAATGATTGCATTTAATAGCTAATGAGAAACAGCTGAAGAAAGAACTAATGAACTGGAAGTGAAATCAGAACAAGATATTCAGAATAAAGCACAGTGAGAAAAAAATAATGAATAATACAGAAGAGAGAGTAAAAAACTTAGGGCATACTGTGAAGTTACCTAATATATTGGTAACCTGAAAGAGAGGAGAGGTAGAATGAGAAGAAACAATATCTGAAATAGTCAGTGCTTTCACCAATTGTGAAGAAAGACACAAAATCAAAATCACAGGAGGACACATTTTTAAAAATATCTGTACATACACGTTATAGTTAACAGTAGTAAAAATTTAAGACCAAAAAAAAAACATGCTTTCAAAGCATGGGGGTTAAAAATATATTAGCTGTCAAGCAGCAAAAATTAAGACTATTACTTGATTTTTCAACATGAACATTGGGAGCCAGAATTCAATTGGATCATTGATTTATAACAAAAATTTATTTGTTATAAATTATAAGCAGCAAGGAAAGATGCAATCTTTATTAAATACTACTGAATCACTTCGACACACACTTGGGGAAAAAAAAAATGACACGACCCCTACCTTGCACCATACACTAAAGTCAGTTCCAGGCATTCTGTGTCTCTAAATACAAAAGGCAAAGCAAAATGTGCCTGGAAGACAACATAGGAGTGCATGCATCATCATGCAATTATGGTTGAGAACAATTTTTGACACAAGATATATAAAGCACTAAACGTAAAAGAAATTGTGAACCACATCAAATTTAAAGACTTTGTTTCATCAAAAGGCATTATTAAGAGAGTAAAAATGAAGAAAATTAAGACAATAGAAAAAGATTTCTCTAGCCCATATCCAAATAAAACTTTTAAATATTTAATAAATAAAAGGTTTCATTCAAAAAATGCATATAGATAACTACTCCAATTCAATAAAAAGGTAGAAAAATGGATGAATAAATTTACTCAATATTTTAAGAAAAGAGAATTTCAAAATGGTCAATAAGTTTATAGAAATATATTTAACCTTATCTGGTAAATGAACATTAAAATCACAAATAGATACTGCTGCCTACCAATAAGAATAGCTAAAATGAATAAACTGATTATACCAAATATTGATGAGGATGTAAGGAACATTAAATTCTTTAAGTTGAAGGATCTGTTTGGCATTTTCAGCAAAAGTTAGACCAGGCATACCTGAGGACTTAAAAATTTCACTCCAAAGTGTATATCCAACAGAATTTCATGTGTGTGTGATGTATATAGATAATGAATGCTCATAGAAGTGTTGCTTAGAATATTCCCTGTTGAAAAAGAGACAACAGGTCTAACATCAAGTCATTTGTGCAGAGCCCTATGTTAGCAAACCAAGACTTAATACATAACCTACTGCAGTTTCAGCCTCTCCTAGGAATTCCTGTCAGTCTGGAATTTCCTGGAGAGCATTACTGGGGTAATCTGCCTCATAGAGCCTTACTTTCCCACAAAGAAAGATGACCTTGCCTTAAATAATCCTTTCTTTTATTTATGATTTCTTTGTTACACCCCCTTTTTGCTATAAAAACAAAACAAAACTCTCCTTTTCTCCAGAGTTAGATAAGTTTTTCTATTTTCTACATAGAATGCCTCCCGATTCATGAATAGCTGAAGGAAAAGTCAATTCTATCTTCAGACGTATTCAGTTGAATTTTGTTTTTTAACACTCCACACTAGAAACAATATCAGGGTATAACAAGAAAAGAAAGCGTAAATAATGCATGGCACATACTCATACAATGAAAGACCTACAGAGCAACAAAAACAAGGCATTACTTATATATTTATTAACATTGATGACTCTGACAAATATAAAATTGAGAGAGAAAGACGACGACATAGGAATAATTCAAATAAATAAAATTCAAAAACTCCCAAACTAGACTTTTTTTAGAAGTCAGAGTAGAAGCTATCGCTCAAGATGAAGAAAGGTTAGTAATTGGGAGACAACAAGAGAGAGGCTTTTGGATTGCTAATAATATTTATTTCTTGACCTTGAAATTGATTACACAATTGTTTAATCAATGAACTTTGATGATTTGTGTGTGTTTATATGTCTATGTTTAACTAAAAATATTTATATTTAAATGTGTCTCCTGGAGAGTGACTACTTTCTGTGGTTTCATGTATTAGTTAATTGGTGCTTAAAATATTTCACATTTCTTTTTGGTGTACACTACTTCTTAATCTAAACCATTGATCTTTATCAAAGTTGGTTAGTAAAATGCTAAAATGCCCATTAAGAGAATACACAGGAAGCTGCAGGAGGGGTTAAAATATTTGTAGCACATACAACTAACAAAATGATCAATTCAGAATATACAAGAACTCCTAACAATCAATAAGAAAAAAACAAACAACCCCAGAGGGGGATTGCCAGATGCCCAATGAATATAATAAAAAGTTTTCAATCTGGATGAAAGTCAATGCAATGCAATTTGAAACCACAGTGTAATATCACTAGACAACCACCAGAATGGATAAATTTTAATAGGACTGACAATGGTAAGATGTGTGGTAACAGAAACTCTAATACCCTGCAGGTGGGAATGAAAACTGTTACAACCACTTTGGAAATGATTTTTCATCATCTACTAGAATTGAAGATAGGCCTAGCAGTTTCATTCCTAGGTTTCTGCCCCACAGAAATGCACATATGTGTGCACTAAGGGATATGTACAAGAATGTAGCATTCATCCTTGGCATCACCCGTGGGTTACTACACAAAAGTGAAAGTAAAGTAAATGAATTACAGTTAATTGCAGCTACATGCATGCACCTAAAAAAAGATGTTGAGGTGTCCAGGTCAAGATGGTGAAATGAGAAGATTCTGTCCATACTTCCTCCCATGGACATGTCAAAACTATGACTAATATAAATAACTCTCTATGAGAATGCCCTGAATATTAGCAAAATAGATTTTCTATAACTAAAGATTTAAAGAAAAGGCCATATTGAGATGGGTAAGAGGGTCAAAGACACAATCCAGTCAGAACTTACACCCTCAGTCCACCAATGAGAGGGACAGCATAATTATGGAGTTCCTCCCCTGAGGCGTGAGGAGTCTGAGGCCCACATCAGGCTTTGCAGCTTGGGGGATATAAATCAAGGAAGATGAGTCTCCAAATGCTTGGCTTTGAAAGCCAATAGGACTTGTACTGGGAGAGTTGGAGAGGTGTGGGAAAATAAGACTTTGCTCTTAAAGGGTGTGCACGCACACTCACTCACTTTGAATCCCAGAGCAGAGGCATCAGCTTTAAAAGTGCTTGGGTCATATGAGAAGGAAAATCACACATACCAGAGGAGCAGGAATGTGGTGGCATTTCATCTGAGGATGAAAGTACTTGAGGTTGCCATTGCTCTTTATGCTTCTTCTACCTTTTCTGATGGGCACTGATTCTGTCACTGTCCATTACCCTAGATAATACCATGCACTCCCTCACAGCATTCTCCTTTGGACCAGAACTGCTCAAGCCACTTGCCCTTGCAAGCCACTCCAAAGTAGGTCTCTTTCTACCCCACCCAGTGGGCCACCCTATCTGGCACTGGTGCCACTCAAAGTAGCTTATACTTCACTTCACCTGGTAGGTGGCTCTGGCCAGCACTGGCACTCCTCCAAATCAGCTCCCATTCTAGTGGGCCAGCCACACACATTGCACACCCAATAGCAGTTGCAGCTAGGCCTCAAAGACAGCCAGGGTAAGTCTAGCCCATCCACCAGCATGCCGGCAGCAAATGCAGCTGAACAACAAAAGGAAGGGGCACATAGGCACATAAATGACACCCTGGGAGCACCTGGCTCTGGTGATCAGGGGGGATTGTGCCACTGGACCCCACTGGACACCTTCTACGTAAGGCCATTCTTTCAAAACTGGGAGAAGTAGCTGATATACCTGAAACAAACACAGAGAGTTAGGCAAAATGAGGAGACAAAGGAGTAATTTCCCAATGAAAGAGAAAGACAAAAGTTCAGTAGAAGAGCAAAATGAAATGGAGATAAGCGATTTACCAGATAATGAGTTTGAAGTAATAGTCATGAAGATGCTCCCCAAACTTGGGAGAAGAATGAATGAACTCAGTGAGAATTTCAATAGAGATAGAAAATATGAAAAACCAGTAAGAACAGAAGAATACAAAAACTGAAATGAAAAATACACTAGAGGAAATCAATATCAGATTAGGGGACACAGAAGAATAGATCAGCAATCTGGAAGACAGAGTAGTAGAAAAATTATGAATCAGAAGAGCAAAAAGAAAAATGAATTTTAAAAATGAAGATAATTTAAGGTACCTCTGGTTTTCCTCTGGGAAAACACCAAATGGACTAACATTCATATTATTAGGGTATCAGACAGAGAAGAGAGAGAAAAGCTGTTTGAAGGAATAATGGCTAAAATTTTCCCTAACCTGACAAAGGAAACAGATATCTATGTCCAGGAAGCACAGAATCCCAGACTAGATGAATCCTAAGAGACCCACACCAAGACACAGTCTAATGAAAATGTCAAAATTTAAAGATAAAGACAACATCTCAAAAGCAGCAAGAGAAAGAAAAAAAAAAAAACTAGTTAAATACAAAGGAACACCTATAAGACTCAGCTGATTTTTTAGCAGAAACTTTACAGATCAGAAGAGACTGGTACACTATAGGCACAATTTAGCCAGAGGGCTGAAAGGGAAAAAAATCAAAACCAAATGTGACCAGGGGGGTGGAGTTGGAATTACACTGGCTAATTCATAGCATTGCTTAAATTTTGTGCCTTTTTCTGAATGTTATAATAATAATATTAATAATAATTAATAATATATGTTGTAAACATAAACCAAAAAGGAAAACTTGTAAGAAAGATTTTGTTTGTGTTTTGTGTTTTGCTGTAGCAAATCTGTGAACAAGAGTATAGATGTGAGATTTATGCATGGAAAGCAAAAACATTTCTTCATGTAAAATCTTGGAAAAACAGCTGAATGTGAGTAAACTTACATGATTTTAGAATACACAAGGAAGTGAAATATTAAGCTCTTATAAAATGATCTTCTGCTCCATAATCAAGGATATATTTCAGTGTTTTAAAGAAAAACAGAGTTTCTCAAGGAAGACTTAGCCAAGTTTAGAAACTGGGCTGTGGGTCCTTCAGTGTCTATTATCCATTCAACCAATGCACAGAGGTTCAGCAGATCAGGCTCAGACTCTGGGAGAGGAAATATGTCGATGGGTTCTGGACTTTGTAAACTGCATGATTAAAGAAAAACTGAATCCTTCCATGGCTTTATCACTGGTCAGGTACTGTAGCAACAGGCCTTGACAGAACTTTTGCTGTAGCCCTCTTGTGCCCATTCCACATGTGTGGCTACAAATTGCATATGAGAGAACCAGCTTATTCCTTGGTGTCATTAGGAAGCTTATTCCAAGCCTTGTAGTTGCAGCTTTATGACATGGCAAGGTAGGGACAGAATATTTCCTATCAATGTTCATGTCAGGATAGGCCAGCCTCTCTCTAGGCATGGTCATAGGTCTGGGGGACTGGGAAAGACTGCCTTAAGCACTAGGCTCTAGTGGGTTTCCATGGAGATTTACACAATGCTCACACATTTTATGATAGACTGTCTGACAGAACATAGGTTGTCAAGTTAATCCTTGCCTGGCATACCTGATTCAAACCCGTGAGATTTGCAGTACATTATATTGGAGAAATGAAGAAATCAGTTTAGGGATAAAAATGGCAAGCAGGAAAGTATTGTTAATGTTTGGTCAAGTGCTTTGCTCTTGATGTTAGCTTTATTTTCCAGGTAGTATCCCTCCCTTCTTTTTAAAAATACTTTCTTTTTCTTCAGATGCCACTTCTTCCTATTCTCGTCCCATGTGCTTTATGGAGACTGATCCTTTTCCCTAACTTCTGGGCCCACCAGAATCATAATAAAAAGTCCCTATCCTCCTTGAATTGCAAGCTATAATTCTGATCACAATTCCAATGTGTGGGAGGTTTTTCCTTACATCACCAAGCAATTCTCTGTTACACCAGCTGGTGTCCTAAAACTTAGTCAATTCCATCTATCAGGTAATAGCATCACATCAAAGGTTAAGGGCTACAAGACTATAGCACCCATTGAAGCACAGTGTGTGCCTCTGACTATTTGGAGGTTTGAATGACTCCCACCTGGGGTTTGACTAATTTGCTAGAAGTGGCTAACAGAACTCAGAGAAACATTTTACTTGCTAGACTATCGGTTTATAATAAAAGGATATAACTCAGGAAGAGTTGCATAGGGAAAGGTATGGGGAAAGGGCATGGAGCATCCACTCCCTACCCAAGCACATCACTCTTCCTGAATCTCCATGTTTTTGCCAACCCAGAGGCTCTCCAACCCCTCTCCTCTTGGGTTTCTAAGGGAGGCTTCCTTAATTTCCTTGAGAAAATTACTGGCCATTGATGATTGAATTCAACCTCCATTCCCTCAGTTCCCCTCAGAGGTCAGAGGGTGGGAGTGAAAGTTCCACACATCTAATCACAGGTTTGGTTCTCCCTTCAACCAAGCCCTGTCTTTAGGTTATTTCCCAGAAGTCATCTCATTAACATAACAAAAGATATTTTTATTGAGCTCTCTCTACTCATTTAGGAAACTCCAAGTGTTTATTTACCTCTAAAAAACAAAAGAGCCAGTTATTTTACCCCCAAAATGAGTTTATTTGGGAATAGCAGAGAACTGAGATTCAGGACAAGCAAACAACAGGGAACCAGAGGCAAATCCAGAGAACAGAGAAGGGCTTGCTATTGCAGAGGAAAGAAGGAAATTAGGGAGGGACCTGGTGGTTCTTTACTGGCTACGGACAGGGGCAGCCTATTGCTGCTGGATCAGAAATTCTTTCTTCCTGCTGAGGTCTATAAGCTGTGGTGAGTGAGAGCTCCCCCTTCAGGACTACCTGACTCCATTTTAAATGAGGTTTCCTTCATTTTCATTTCATTTCAGGTTTTAGGAGCTCTGTGCCAGGAATAGTGGATGATGACCAAATATGTAATTCTCTTTATAAATCACAATATCACACAAGCCATGACAAGTATGTAGGTCTGGAGCTTCTGGGAATCATCCTCCTCACCAATATATTAAGAACATCTGTGTGAGAATTATTGCAACACAGAAGAAAGCAGAGCCAAGAAGTGGAGAGATGTGCTTGTGATAGTATGGTTTGATCACCTGAGTCTAGCTGTGCCTAAAGCTGATGCACCCATAGGCTTTCAGTTACACAAGCCAGTAAATGTTCTTTTATGCTGAATCTCATTGGAGTAGGATTTTGGTCACTTAGAGCCCCAAGAGCCTCACTAATGCATAGAAAAAAATATCCCATGGTGCTTAAGGGGGTATCATTTGAGAAGGCTGTTTGTGCTGAGTTTTATAGAGAGATTATGAATTTATAGAGAAAGGTCATCATAGAGTTGAGAAACATTGAAAGCAAGAGAGGGAAGCTGGACAAAGTGTGTGGAGAACTTGTGGGTTGTACACTGTGGTTGGGAGTGAAGAAATTTCCTTTAATGGTAAGTTTCAGTGTGGCTGGGATAATTTAGGAAAGAATGAATGTGAATGGAGGAGAAAGTTTATTAGAGTGAGGAAGCCAAGGAATTATGTGACTAAGCCTTTTTGAAAAAGAATTATATACTTGCTTTTTCTCCCCCTTCTTTACTTGTTCAGTACTCACGTGGCTACAATCTTTCCCTCCAACAAGTCACCAAAACTATTTTTACTTCTGTACCTTATTACATCTTCGTTGCCAAATTCATTTAACATTGTGTGTTCTTATTTATTATTGCTATATCATTTGAAAGCATTTGACTCTCCATACCTAAAAGATCCTCTGTCCTTTTGGTTTCCATGGCCCTATCTGCTCTGATTTCCCTCTTACCTATGCATTCTTTCTCAGTTTGCTCCCTGAGTTTCTCATCTGAAGTCCACTCTTAAAATATTAGTGCATCTTCATTGGAGGGCAAAACTGCCCCCTTGTTGATGAACCCCTGTACTCTGTGCTACACATTCATTATCTCATTTATTCTTCACAGCAGCCCTACAGAGGGCTTACTGCCCTCACTTTTCAAATGAGAAAACTGAGGGTTTGGTTGGGCAGTTGACTGGAGGTCCTGCCACTATAAATGAAAGAGCTAGGATTGGAATCCAGGTTTTTCTGTTTCTAAAGCCTATTTTCACTGCTGGTCAATACAATTTCTCCTCTTATCTGATCAGTTCAGAGATTTTCATGCTTTCCCACTCCCTTATCTATTCCTAGAGAAGAACATAAACAAAATGATAGCTTCAGAGCATGCAGATGAAAAGCACCTTTAAGCTTCCCCTTTCGGCTTGTGCTCTTTTAGCTCTATTTGCACCTGTGTTTTTATGGTTAATCACCTTTCAGAAAATAGGTGTAGTATGAATGAGCAAATAAATTTTAGAGCTTGAATAAATTAAAAAAATAGTACAACTTTAACACTTATTTCTTTCCATTATATGCAGTCTGAGAATTCCTACCATTTCCAGTGACTTTGGCTATCCTCTGTAAGCTGGAGACTCCAAGAGGTCTACTTACAGTCTAGGGCTTTCTTTAATTGTGGTTTTCCTATTTGAAAATATCATTCTACATCACTGCCTGAATGCCCCATAGTCACCTCAACATATAAACATCCTAAACTATACTTATCACCAATTTTCGGTGTTTTTCACATATAGCTCCTCTTGATCTTTCCGCTCTGGTCAAGTCTGGCCTTAGAAATTTCACATGCGAATGATTAAATATATCTTCACGTTTAATTGGTGAATTTTCTACGATGATCTTATTACTACACAGAATTTAGATACTTCCCTAATTGAAATTCTTCAATGTCTTGTGTTATCTGGAGAATAAAATTACCTTCTCACTTTGTGTCTTAATGCTCTAATTACTGCTTAACTTTCTGATTTTCTAATATAGTACTTGCAGTTCCCAGAACTGTTCACATTCTCTTGTCTTTGCATCATTTGCTCTTTGCTAGGAGCAACCTGCTATTTACTTATCACTTTTACAGAGCCCCTTTAGTTGTCACTTTAAGGAAATCTAGTAAGGTCCTATACCCAGTGTGGGAACGATTTTTCATCCTGTGTGCCTCTTCATATGATGTGAGCACCTAGGTAGAGCTCATACTTTTCTATATGTGCCTATCTTTGCACTGCATTTGTTTTCAGCATTTTGAAAGTTTGCTGGTTTTGTATCCTCAGAACCTTGGCAAAATGTCTGATGCTTATTCAGCATTGAAAGAAATAAAGGAGGAAGGAAAGAATGTGGTGAGGAGAAGAGGGAGGAAGGAAGAAAAGAAGAGAATAGACACCTTGATGAGAATGTCTAATTATCCAAAGTAGATACATGTGGATAATATGTAGAGAGTTGTGACCCTAAATTTGCTTTCTTTTAGTGGTTGCTGACACATAGACACTGCTAAAGGAAATATATAGAGTGCTTGGGTTGACTCTCACCTTAGAACCTTTTTACAGTCTGGCTGACACTTAATACCTCTAGCAAGTTACTCAAACCCTATGTGCCTCAGTTTCCTCACATGGAAAATAGTGGCACTAATAGTGCATAACTTCTGGATTTTTATGAACATTAAATAACTGTACAGACATACCTCATTTTATTGCACTTGCTTTATACCATCCTGCATATATTATATTCATTACAAATTGAAAGTTGGTGGAGACCCTGCATTGTCAGATGATGGCTAGCAATTTTTAGCAATAGAGTATTTTTTAATTAAGGGGTGTACTTATTTTAGACATAATGCTATTGCACACTTAATAGACTATGGTGTAGTATAAACATAAATTTTATATTCACTGGAAAACTAAAAAATTCATGTGACTAATTTATTGGATTTACTGCAATATTCTGTTTATTGTGGTGGCCTGGAATTGAACCAGAAATATCCCTGAGGTATGCCTATATTTATAAAGTGCTTAAAAGGGTGCTTGTACATGGAAACCCTATAAGCATTTAATAAATAAAGGAGTTGATATCAGAGAATTCACCATATAGTTTGTAGAGTATTTCTCTAAAACCACTTGTTTGTTTTGTTTGTGTTACAGAATCCATTATTATCTGCAGTATTATTGGCTACCGAGAAATATATTTTTATATGAAAGTATTATTTTCCATGGCAGGCAAAATTAACACCTCAGATTTTCCACATTAAACAATTTATCAATCTTTGGACATTTCTTATTATATATATATTGATTTGGACATTTCTTATTATATATATATTGCTTTGGACATTTCTTATTTTGTGTGTGCATATATATATATATACATATATATATATATATTTTTTTTTTGGTCTTTCTGTCTTTTTAGGGCTGCACCCATGGCCTATGGAGGTTCCCAGGCTAAGTGTCTAGTTGGAGCTGTAGCCGCTGGCCTATTCTAGAGCCATAGCAACGCAGGATCTGAGCCGCGTCTTCAGCCTACACCACAGCTCATGGAAATGCTGGATCCTTAACCCACTGAGCGAGGCCAGGGATCGCACCGGCATCCTCATGGATGCCAGTCAGGTTTGGTAACCGCTGAGCCACTGAGCCTCCTCTTATTATATTTTGAACATGGAGAAATAATTAATTCAAAGATTATGATTTGGCTGTGAATAATAAATGCCTTCTTCACACATAGAATTATGAAAAGAATGTTATTTAATACTGTTCTCTTGTGTGCCCTTCAGATTCTTTGCCTTTTAATTGGAGATGACATTTCTGCAAACTGTTCTGCTACCAAAAGAATTGGCTATACAATTTGTAGATTAAAATATGTTACATTCACACCTTCATTTCAGTTGAACTTGAGTGCAAGTCCAAGAGTTTCAACAAGCTTTTATAAGCCTAAGCCCTCATTTCAATGAAGAATATGTCTTACAGGCTATGCTTTTCAGCTTTGTTTGATGTCATTTCTAGTTATAATTGTTCCATAACAGCTTAGATATGCCTTTAAATGCAGTCCTTAGACTAGCATGTTAGTGAGTCTAGTACAGCCAAAATTACTGAGGAAACTAGAAAGAAACCTTGTACAATTTTTCTACAGGCCTCAGGAAATGATTGCCCTTGATGTTTGAAGCATGTATTTAAACTGAAACCGCGAAAATGGAATAAACTATTCTAAGCATGTTTTTGAACTGTCTACCATTGCAGCTCCATAAATCAGTTTGGGCCCACAGGCAGAGGATACAAAGAGATTTAACTTCAGATATAAAGTAAAACAATCCAAAGACAGGGAAGAATTGTAATTAAATTGAAAATGTGAATCAAAGTATTATCATTGTTCTGATATGGATCCTTACTGCTATCAGATTCATCATGCCTTAGACAATAGTAAGATTCTGAAAATCATATAGAACTTCCTGGCACAAGAAATTATCTCTGCTCAAATGCAAGGCTGCCTTTCTTTGTCTTTTGTTGTTGTTGTTGTTGTTAACTGCATTGCTACCAACATTTACGGTTAAAAATTAAAACTTCAAATAAAGTGCTTTCTTCTTTTCTTTGAAAAGTCCTATGATTTAATGGATGTAGATACAAATGATAAAAATGATAGGATAAACAATAACCAAATATGGAGAAAAGGGCACTTACTACTATTGATTATTTTGATAGTTTTGTTCTGCTCACATGCTTTCTATTTTTTTTATTAGATTTTACAGAAAACCCAAGTATGGGTTAAAAATCAATATTGTATACTTAGATTGCTATAATATTAAAGGGTATTGCTTAATTTTAAAAATCATAGCTGTATAGTATTATTTTTTCTGGGAGAGTTCAACTTTTTAAAATATAGAGAAAATACTCACTTATTTAAATAAACTAAAATAGAGGTTTCCAGGAGAGTTAGATAGAGGAATGAGGACAGAAAGAATGCACACTACAATAAAAGAAAAGTGAAGTGGTGGAATAAAGAGACAGGTAAAACTGCAGGAAAGAAAAGAAAATAAAGCCTAAGAAAATACAGGAGAGAAATAAAAATAACTGAGAATAAATGAGTTAAGATGGCAGATCATAATATGAGTGAAAGTAGTATTAAAATATTATTTGCATTTTGTTAGATTCAGGAAGAGTAAATATTTCCTATTACTTTCATAACTAAATTACTGTCACAGAAAGGTTGTAAATGTCAGGTACCTATTAATTGATATCCAAATCCATTCCCTTGTCAGGTTCAAATTCTTTCCCTCTTGTAGTAAGAAAATGGTGGAAACATTTTGCCACTAGACTTGGGTGAAATTCTTTAGTCATGCTTCCTTACTTCATTAAAATTCATTGCATCTAACCTCAGTTAGGTCTTCTGTGCTAAAGAGCGTTCTTTCTATTCATATGTAAATAAACCCTTATACATGTCATAATTGCAAACCTTGAAGTATTTTTACCACGCTGAAGGCCCTACCACTTTTCTGACCCTCACACTAAAAGAGCCAGTTAACTTTGCCTCTTTATTTACAAATAACAAGTCTAATATTAACTTCTTTCAGGTTGCTAGCCAGACCTATAAATATTTCTCTGCACATTTTCCATGATTTCCTAATCATTTCTCTTTTCAAAGGATCATCTGTCATTTCTCTTTTCCAAATTAGCATCTTCCTGCCCTCCCCAACCATGACACCTCCAGCCTATTCAGGTGAACCCTCACACCTACATTCCCTTCATCTTTTTCTATTGATCATTAACTCTTCTATTCTTTCATCTTCTAATTATTCATCTTCTATTTATTCCTTCCCTCTGGCTCTTTTCTAAAACCTTTAATCATGTTGGTTGTAAAATACACTAAAACACCTTTCTTTAATCCTGCCACCTGATCAAGCTCCCAATCACTCTTCAAGAGAGTCAACAAAATTATTTCCATATCTTTATCTCTTACCATTCAGATAATTGAAATCTCACTTATATACCACTTTGATTTTATCATTAAATGTAAAATCAGGACTGACTCCCTGTTGTTACAATTAATCCACTGCTTCTAATTTTCCTATTGGATCTTTTCAGTATTAACATGGATGGGGCCCTGTTGTACAGCACAGGGAACTGTGTGAAACTGGGTCACTTTGATGTACAACAGAAATTGAAGAAACACTGTAAATCAAGTATACTTTAATAATAATAATGAAAAAATTACTGCCCAGCATATTCTTCTTGAAAATTTGGAGTTCCCGTAGTGGCTCAACAGAAACAAATCCATGAGAATGCAGATTTGATCCTTGGCCTCTCTCTTTACAGGTTAAGGATATGGAGTTGCTGTGAGCCATGGGTAGGTCTCAGACACGGCTCAGATCTGGCATTGCTGTGGCTATGGTGTAGACCAGCCGCTACAGCTCTGATTTGACCCCTAGCCTGGGAACTTCCATATGCCACGGGTGTGGCCCTAAAAAGACAAAAAAGAAGAAGAAAATTCTCCCTAAAATCCAAAGAAAGTCATCTGTGTTTTCTTTTTTTTTTTTTTCTTTTCTACTCTCGTAACTCCTTAGTCTTTCACTGATTTACTGTCTTATCATATTTCTATATATAAGTATATCCTAATGGTCTGGTTTCAATTTCATTTATTTCTGTTCTTTAATTATTCTTTCCCTTTGCTTGGTTTAGGTTTATTTAGCTTTTTTTTTTTCTATTTTTTTTTCACAGCTGCACCTGTGGTACATGGAAGTTCCCAGGCTAAGGGTTGAATTGGAGCTGCAGCTGCCAGCCACAGCCACAGCCACAGCCACAGCAGTGCCAGATCTGAGACATATCTGTGACCCATGTGCATAGATGAGCAAGGCCAGGGGTTGAATCCCCATCCTCACAGAGACTATGTTGGGTTCTTAAGCGGATGAGCCAAAACAGGAACTCCAAGTTTATTTAGATTTTTAAATTTTATTTTCTCAAGGTGGAAATTTAGATTATTAACTACAGACTTCGGATCTAATATGAGCATTTATAAATTTCTTCCTTGGCATTGTTTTAGCTGTTCCATTGCTCTAGCATTGCTTTAGTGCTTTTCTCTAAGGACTGCTGGGGTCACAAATTTTGATATATTATTGTTTTCATTCAGTTCTCAGTATTTTCTATTTTTTTTCTTGATACTTCCTTTCTGACCCATGAATTATTTAGAATAGTGCCATTTAATTTCCAGATGTTTGAAGACTTTTTCTGTCATCTTTTTGCATAGCTTAATTCCATTATAGTTAAAGGACGTACTTGGTATTATTAAATTTCTTTTCAATTTATTGAGGAAGTTTTTATAACCCCCAGAATGGTCTACTTTGGTGAATGTTTCATGTGCACCTCAAAAGTCTGTATATCCTGCTGTTGATGAGTGTAGTGTTCTATAGATATTAAATAGATCCAGTCAGTTGATGGTGTTGTTTATTCTTCTACATCCTTGTTGATTTTCTCTTAGTTCTATCTATCTATCTATTATATAAAAAAGGAATGTCCTCAGCTTCAAATTATTGACCAAACTAAATACTAAAACTGGCCTTTACTAAAATCTGCTTCTGGCCTTAGTTTTGAAATCTTTTACTTTTGTTGCCACCTCCCGATTGCTATTCCCTGAGGCTTCTATTTCCTTCCCTCTGTTCCTGAAGCTTCATCCTCAAACTGCACCCCCCCTCCCCACCATGTTCCACCTCCACCCCTGCCCCTGGTCCCGTGAAGCCTCAATATCCTCCCAGCGCTGCTTCCAGCTCTGGTTGCTCCATGCCCACAGAAATCTGCCAGCACTGAGAAAATACACAAAACACATACAACTTAATAATAAAAAACCTAAAACGCAATTAAGAAATGGGCAGAGGAACTGAATAGGCAGTTTTCCAAAGAAGAGATACAAATGGTAAACAGGTATATGAAAAGGTGCTTAAAATCACTACTCATCACTCATTGTAACTACTCATCAAGGAAATTCAAATCATAACCACAACAAGATACCCACTCACACCAGTTAGAATGGCTGTCATTAAATAGACAAAAGAGATAACAAGGGTTGACATGAGTGTGGAGAAAAGGAACAATGTTGTTGAGAATGTAAGTTGGTATGATCACTTCTGAAAACAGTATAAAAATGCCTAAAAAATTAAAAACAGAACTATCATATGATCCATCAAGCCCAAATTTGGGTATATATATCCAAAGAACTGAAATCAGGGAGTTCCCATCGTGGCTAAGCGGTTAATGAATCTGACTAGCATCCATGAGAATGCAAGTTCTATCCCTGGCTTTGCTCAGTGGGTTAAGGATCCGGCATTGCTGTGAGCTGTGATGTAGGTCACAGATGAAGCTTGGATCTTGCATTGCTGGGGCTGTGGCGTAGGACAGCACCTAAACCTCTGATTTGACCCTAGCCTGGGAGTCTCTATATGCTGCAGGTGCGGCCCTAAAGCAGAAAAAAAAAAATTATAATCAGGATCTTGCAGAGCTATCTGAACTCCTATATTCATTGTAGCATTACTCACAATAGCTGAAATATTGAAACAACCTAAGTGTCAGTCAATGGATGCATGAATAAATATCTATCTTTCTATTGATATAATGAAATATTATTCAGCCATGATAAATAAGGAAATTCTGCTATTGTGATAACTTGGACAAATCTTGAGGGCATTGCGCTAAGTGAAATAAGTCAGAGAAAGACAAGTACTGTATGTTATCTCTTATAGGTGGAATCTTAAAAAGACAAACTCAGAGAAACAGAGAGTAGAGTGGTGGTTACCAGGAGCTAGGGGTGGGGGAAATGGGGAGATATTGGTCAAAGGATACAAATTTCCAGCTATAACATTAACAAGCTTGGGGATAACGTACAGTATGGTGATTATAGCTAATAACACTGTATCATGGATTTGAATGTTGCTAAAAGTTGATCTTAAATGTTCCCATCACAAAAAAAGAAATAGCAACTATATGATGGGATGGAAGTGGTAGCCAATACTGTGGTGGTAATCATTTTGCAATTTTTTTCTCTTTGTGGCCACACTTGAGGCTTATGGAAGTCCCTGGTCTAGGTGTCAAATCAGAGCTGTAGCCGAGGTCTATGCCACAGCCACAGCAACATCGGATCCAAGCTGCATCTTCAACCTACACTGCAGCTTCGGGCAATGCCAGATCCTTAACCCAGAGTGAGGCCAAGGATCAGACCTGCTTTCTTACAGAGACAACACTGGGTCCTTAACTCGCTGAGCCAAAAAATGAACTACCATTTTGCAATTTTTAAATGTATCAAATCAACACTTTGTACACTTTAAACTTTCACAAAGCTACGTACCAATTATTCTCAATAAAGCTGGAAAAATATTTTAGAAACTACAGGGGGAAAAAAAGATTAATGAAGAAATTCACTTGATCATATCAATTGCAGAAAAAGCTTCACTGATTCACTTATTTCTTTACTTCTTTGGCTGACTTTTTTTCAGTGGAAAATGGTAATTCAGAAAGTTTGGAAGGCATTTTGTTGAACATTGGTACAAAATGGTAAAAAAATGAAAAAAGGTTTATATGACTCAATCATGAATGAATCATCAACAGATGGTTTCTGTTAAACTTTTCTCAAAACACACACTTAGCAAAGGTACACCAACCAAATTAGGTGCCTGGTTTTTTATACATTTGTTTTTTAAAATATATAAACAAATAAATCAGTTATTTTAAGATGTTTCAATATTTGGGTACAACATATTAAAAACACTGTTTTCTTATCAGTGACACATTTTAGCCAAACAATATGATATAGGTAATAACATTCAAGGAATTGAATATAAAGTAGTTCACAAAGTAGAAACATTTAAACTGCATTTGCTTAAAGAGGAGCCTACTATCTTGGTGAAAATCATGATCTAACAGAAAGCACTGGCTGAAAGTCTGAATGATTTGTTCAGGAAAGAGAAAATAAATAAATGAGATACACATTTTTGGCCAACTAGTCAGCAAAATATTAAACTATTTTATGGTTTTTAATCTTGTGTTGGTAAACAGTTTCCATACTCTAATATTAGGAATGACAGTAATTTTCTAACAAAACTGATAAGAGGAGGTGCCAGATATTTTCCGATTTGAATTGAGAATTTCAGTGTATAAATTAGAGTTCTTCAGAGAAACAGAATCACAAATATATAGATATAGATATATATATATACTCTCTCCCTCCCTCTCTCCCTCTCTGTATGTATATTTATTATTATATTAAGGTCTAGGCTCATGTGGTTGTGCAAGCTGGAAAAGCTAAAATCTGTAGGGCAGGCTGGCAGGCTGGCAGGCTGGAAACTCAGACAGGAGTTTCCATGTTGTATTCTTGAGGCAGAATTTCTTCTTCAAGAAATCTCAATTTTTGCTCTTAAGGTCTTTAACTGATGGGATGAGGCCCAATCATATTATCCTGAGTAATTTCATTTACTTTCCTTTACTTATAGGTATGAGCTACATCTACAAAATACCCTCACACCAACACCTAGATTAGGTTTTGATTAAATAACTGGAAACCACAGTCTTGCCAAGTTGATACATAAAACTGTACCTGGTTATCTGTTTTTATAGTCTGCTTTCTTTTAAAGTGAGATATATTTTAGATATATTAGATATAATACCTAATTATATTCATTAATTCAGTGAATTAATATTTTTATCGATAATAAAATTAATCAATATTAATTAATACAACCAATATGTTAAAAAGAATTTTTTTTGGCCTCAACTGTGGCATGTGGAGGTTCCCAGGCCAGAGATTAAACCCACACCACAGTTGTGGCAATGCCAGATCCTTAACCCCATTGCACCACATGGGAACTTCTAAAATATTATATTTTATATTCACTGATTCAATTATTTTTTATTAAACATTTACTATGCAGTGGGTACTGTGCTTTGTTCTGAGACACATACAGTAAAATATGATATTACCCCTATGCTTGAGAAGTTTAAATTTTAGTGAGATGAAATGTTAAGGCTTGACTTTGTAGACATGCATATATTATCCTCACTATCCTTAGTTTTCAACTTGAGGAAAGCTCGATATGCTTTAGTATATTTTGTTTATTAAATACTACCTAGCAGTTATATGTGCAAAGATCTGTTCTACATCCTCTGCAAAATTTTAAGGCTTAAAAAAGTGCCGTTCCCTCAAAGGGTTTATGATCTCCTGGCTCTTAATTCTATCACTATGTGATATGGGCAAATTACTGTGATTTGAAGTTCAGTTTCCTTATGAATGCAATGGGAATTACACTAACCAATATTTCAGTAAGATATCTTTATGGTCCTAAAATATTATAATTTTCAAGATTCTCTGTATAGAAAATTGTCCTGCAGTGAATAATTCTCCAATTGTAACATCATTTATAATGATTTCATTCAAATTAGGAATTAGTAACTGATGCCTTATATTCAAGTACTGAGCTCTATACATGTTTTCTTTTATGTAGATTCACAGCTAAATTGCCGTCATGAAACAATGAAAGTTAACCTCCAAGACTGATGGAGAAAATTACCAATAAGTAGGAAATGTAATGGCCAATAGCAATTACAGGCTTTAACAGTATGTAAACATTAAGTGAACATTACTATTTTGAGCTAGTCAACTGGTTTTGAACTATATATAGAAAAAAATGTTATGTGTGACTTGAGGATTTGAAAACTTTAGTACATATTAAAAATTATAAGTTACAAGTCATATTAGGTTTGGTCTTAAAATTAAAAGTTTTGTTTTTTTTTTCTTTTGTCCTTTTTAGGGCTGCACCCATGGCATATGGAGGTTCCCAGGCTGGGCGTCTAATTGGAGCTATAGCCACCGGCCTCCACCAGAGCCACAGCAAGGCCAGATCTGGGCCGCATCTGCAAACTTCACCACAGCTCACAGCAACGCCGGATCCTTAAACCACTGAGCGAGGCCAGGGATAGAACCCAAAACCTCATGGTTCCTAGTCGGATTTCATTTCCTCTGTGCCACAACGGGAACTGCTTCAAATTAAAACTTATTTTTAAAATTTGGCCATTCAAGATCAAAGGAACTTCTGCCTTGTAAACTACATATTACAAGGAAATAACATTTTAATATTGTAAGTGATTCACTCTCATTGTTTGTATTCATTTCCATAAAAACCGATTACACAGGACAAGGGTATTATCATGATGTTATTAGCATGCATGTTCTATGAAACTGAATAAAAAGATAAACTTTCATATATCCTTTCGTGATGAGAAAAGAGCAAACCTTCCATTCTGTGACTGAATTGCTCACCATTCTCTGTCTGCACCAAAGCTTCATTCTTCATATTTGCTTTCTATTTTCATAGCAATGGGAATGGAATGTGACCCTCAGCACTCAGCCGTTATCCTGCCCTCTGTGGTTGTAGCCTTTGACTCAGGCCTGAGTTCACCATAACTTATTTTTACAAGGATCTTGAGATGCAGCCAGCCCACTTGGCAATATTTACACTCCTACTCAGCTCATTTCAAAATGGGGATTCTCACTGTTTCTCTTTTCAGAGCTTACTAGTTTCAGCATGAAACCTTTTAAAATAAAACTGCTGTTATGTGAATGACTGAAGACAAAATGCATTTTTTCCAACTCCCTGATTCTGTCTTGACTTTTAAGTTCCATAGAGCCCTCTACTTTCCAGTCTTATTCATAAAGCTATTACCCAATCTGGCAATATTTTCTCAAGAAATTTCTGGATAGTACTTTTTTTTTTTTTAATGGAAGCAAATGGTTCACTGTTTACATAAGCTGCACTGTTGAGTAAATCCCTAACATGTGCATCTGGAATTCTTGCCTTCTTTGGTAACAGGTCACTGGAACTGTTTTTGACTATCAGTGAGGCAAAGGGATTATTGCAAGATTTGGGACTGGGGTTCTTTCCTGTCTGACTTTTGCTGTTGGTTTGGTTTTACTGTTTACTATATGCATTTTTTCACTTCAGTCACCCATTCTCCACCGACAGTAAGTGTTTGAATTGATGGGCTTCAAATATGTAAGCTTTTCATTTTCTAGTTTTCTGCTTTTAGTGATAATTAATTAATTTTCACATGATGAATTTCATGACTAGGGAAGTTCTAGAAATACATGACAAAACAGAAACTCATCTCACTTGTGCTTATAGCTGAAGGTTTGCTTACTGCTTCTAGGGGTTCTCAAACTTGACTGCCTTCGGAATCACTAGGAAGCCTGTTTAAAACTGACTGGATTTCTGAGCCCCACCCAGTTTCTGACTCCATAGTTCTGGGAAGTGGAATTTGAATTCCTAAGTAGTTCTGTGATGGTGCTGCTGCTATTCCTCAGGGGAACACACTTTGGAAATCACATATGCAGAATTTAACAGAATACTGGATTCCAGTCATTTTGTACAAATGAAATAGCAGGCTGTCATTTGCTGAAGAGGACACAATGGCATGATATTTAAGAAATAGTTGTGCTCCTCTCCATAAAATAGCCCACTTTCCTTAAGCTTAGCTCTTGCATCTTCCATATAAAACTCGAAGAAATGGTCATATTTCTGACAAACCGTGAAGCTTACCAAGGTCAGTTTTGTTTGCTGTCTCACTTAAAATACAATTCTACTTACAATTGCCTGGCATGGATGAGTGAACTTTTTTTAATGTACATAATACTTTTTGACACTGGGAAATAAAAAGCTATGGAAATAAGGTTGATAAACCAGTAAAGAAGTCTTTTCTTAAATGGTCACAATCTGGCAAGAGCAGATAAGGAAAGGGATCATGTGGGGACAATGACAAGAAACCTACAGCCATCAAACCATGTCAGCACTGCACTAGAAAACAAATAGAATTTGAGATAATTCAGAACAAATACTACAAATCAGAGGTGATCCCCAAACCTCCTTTCAGTCTCACACTTTTGAAAGACAACTAAGGAGCACAAAAGGACACAGGGTAACTCCACACTTAATGGTTGACTTTGTGACTTTTCTTTTGTCTTTCTTTTCTTGATCTGAAATTAAATTTGTCTTCAGTAAAAGTTTCCTCTATGGACCATATCATTTCATCTCCAACATAAAATACTCAAGAAGAGACTGAAGCAGAGCAAGGTAAGTTAATTATTGAAATTATGTGTTAATTATGATGAATTATTTCAGAATAATGAAGCAGTGCTTAGCAGATTTCTGTTGTGTCACTATATACTCTGTTCCAAAGGGGTTTGAAAGTATAAAGTGTTATTGGAAAAAGATATTGTCAGATAAAGTGAAAATAAATAATCAGATTCTGATTCACAAATATCATAGTATGATTACTTATTCCATATATGATAGAAAATTTTTTTTTACAAACTCCTGCATAATGAGTAGACTACCAATTTTTCTATTTTGACATTAAAATAGGTTACAGGACAAATTTTAATTCTACTTCTGATAGAGAGCAGTTAAAATCAATGGCAGCAGATAATGGATTAACTGGAGTTTGTGAAATATAAGATACTACGGTTTAAATATTTTAAAAGTAGTTGTGCAGTTAAAACTATTAACATTGATATCCCTAAGGATTGGGAAAGTGTTGTGTTCAAGAAACTCTTCTAAATACCTTCCATAGATGAAATAATTTAACTTTCCTCTCCACCTCCCAAAAAAGGACACAATAACAAGGTTTTGCCTTCACATTCAATTGATAAAAACATTTTGTTCCCCCTCCACCCTTGGGCTGCCATTCATAACTTTCAAGGCTGCACAACAGATGGCATCCCAATGAAGTTTGTGGGAGTCAAATAATTTGGCAAACCCATGCAAGTACTAAATGCTGAAGCTAGAATTTGAATCTATAATTACTCTTTTAATTTTTTTTTGGTCTTTTTGCCTTTTCTTGAGCCCCTCCCATGGCATATGGAGGTTCCCAGGCTAGGGGTCGAATCGGATCAGTAGCCACAGGCCTATGCCAGAGCCCCAGCAACACAGGATCATGGTTCCTAGTCGGATTTGTTAACCACTGTGCCATGATGGGAACTCCATATAATTACTCTTTTAATTTTTAAAAAAGTTTACATTACTGTAGTTTGTATTTGTGCTTTCAAGAATATTTATATGTCTGAACAAACCTCTCTTTTTGATAACATAACTTTGTGGAACAAGTCTGCCAAAATGGAATTTTATCAAAGTTGTCCTAGGAAGTAAATGCTGTTGAAGAGTTTTGGGGTAGACATAGATCTTTATAGTACAAGTGTATTTGTAAAATACAGAAGCATCCTGCTTAATTTCATGCAAAAACGATCAAGAATACAGTATTATGGAATTGCAACTGAGTAGGAAATTCAGGGTGATCTTAGTGACAAATTTTTTTCTGAATGTTTGCGAAATAAGAGGAAATAAAGACTCCCTAAAATAGAGACATGGATATCAATTTTTAATGTTTTTCTTTTTATCAAGTATTTCTTGTTGTTCTAAATAGTGAAATAATATTTGCATTTGTATCCTTCTAACTGATTGTTATCCTGAATTCACTACTTTACTTGTCAATAATAAAAAGGGTTTCTAAGAAGACTTGGTCAAAAAAGCTGTTAGTATGAGAATAAACCAGTCTCCTGGAAAGAAAAATTAGTGATGCTTCTTGAGAGAGGCTTTTGTCCTGGTGTTGCCATGTTTCTTTCTTCATGTTTTGCAGAAGCTCTGAACCAAATTTCAGCCTCCAGACCCCGGCTAGTAAGGATAGATTGACTATACAGAGAATACTAAGGAGTTCCCGTTGTTGCTCAGTGGTTAACAAACCTGACTAGCATCCATGAGGATACAAGTTCGATCCCTGACCTCGCTCAGTGGGTTAAGGATCCAGCATTGCTGTGAGCTGTGGTGAAGGCTGCAGACGTGGCTCAGATCCAGCTCTGCTGTGGCTGTGGTGTAGGCCGGTGGCTACAGCTCTGATTTGATCTTTAGCTGGGAACCTCCATGTGCTGTGGGTATGGCCCTAAGAAGACAAAAAAGCCAAAAAAAAAAAAAGAGAGAGAGAGAACACTTAAAAGCATGTCTATTTTTCTTTTAATTAATTTCAGTGGTATAAGAGAAAAAGAAAAAAGAAGACACATGCAGGTACAAATAATTTATTCAGAAAAGTAGTGGAGAAAATAGAATGGCTTTAAAGTCAAAATATTTGAATCAGCTACAAAAGAAATGTACTGTGTTCCAATAATGGCTAAGAAATAGAAAACTGCTTTAATATAAGTTAATAGTAAAGGTAAACTTTTGCAGTAAAAATAAGGTGAAATAAACCTATGTTAATTTAAAATTAGGTGAAAAAGACTGAGAGAATAGAACTATTAACTTCACTATCTTGATTACCATGTAGTGTTGATAATGAGTTGGGTAAAAATCTTCTAATTTATGACATTTTATAAAATATTTTGTTTTAACTGTAACTGAATTGAGAGAACTTATATTCTTTTATAATAAAACATATATTTATAAGATACTAAATGTAATCTTTGAATAATTTTTAAAAGATATTTTTATATAGACAAATGAAAATATGCAGGTACAAATTGTTTTCTTTCAAAATAACTGTATTATTACTCGCTGCTTAATTCAGTGCCCAGAAATGATTACATTTCTTCTTTCCTTAACTATTATGTTTAGTAGCAGTAATTTTCATTTGAAAAAGTTATACCAGAATAAAAAACATCATCATTGGTTTAAATGGAGCTTTTATACATTCTAAGGAGCAACTGTCAGTAGTAATTAGGCTGCATCTCAGTTAAGGCTTACTGACAGAAGCAAGGAAGAATGAATAGACTATTTTGTAACACAAAATTTACCTACTGCAATTGACAGAACACTGTAAACCAGCTATGATGGAAAAAATAAAAATCATTTTAAAAATTTACCTACTGCATACATGAATCATTGAATAAATGTGTACAGAGTGTCTTATTATTATGTAACAAATATAAAGAAGGAAACATTTTTATGTGCTAAATAAAAACATATATTCCATTATATAAGTAAAACACAGGTTGTCATTCATTAATTCATTCAGTAGATATATTTATGGAATGGCTAATATGACCTTTTTCTCATGGAATTTACATTACCTGAATTTTGCTGAAGTGTTTGAGATTCAGAATGTTTGATCTGGAGAATGAAGATAGGCAGTTGGTTGAAGATATAGAATAACCAGGAGCACAGTTGAGATTAGAAGAGATGTAATTGGCACCCTTTAAAACAGAGTAATTTCATCTAAAGGCATTCAGTAGCCTGTTGGTAGCAGTACAGATTGCACAGAGTTTACCACATTAGTTTGAGGTTTAGCAGAACAATAGGTGTTCCTAGAAGTGATGTGTGAGCTTAAAGGATGCATGTAGAACCAGAAGAGGTCTGTTAACTAAATGACGCTAAAGTTCCACATCAAAAAGACAGGTAGAAATATTAGAACAAATTATACTAAAGAATGAGAGTGGGAGGAGAATCAGATGAGGCCATTCAAAAATTATGAGATATTCAAGAGGAAGATTATCTCCATTTTCAATACTGCAGAAAAGGTAAGGTAAAAAAATATCCACTGGATTTGTCAAACAATAGGAAACTATCATTAGAAGGAGCTGTCCCAGAATTGCACAGATGAAAGCCAGATTGTAGAGGTTAAAAAGTGAGTAGGAGGTAAGCTGGTGGAAAGAGCAAGCACTAGGTAGGCAGTCTCTTCCAACTCAATAGAATGTACATATTCATGGGAAACTGGGAACAAAAATTAGGAGATGCCAGGCAAAATCCCTCAAATGTCATATTTCCATATTGGAACTTAAGCAAGACCTAGGTCAGGAGTGAACTCAGTGTGTAAGTAGAAATTAATTGGTTCTGCTCTATCAATACTGGTGGAGAGAAAAGTCTCACTTTTTTTACTGTAGTGAAATTCACACAACATAAAATTGGCCATTTTAAAGTGCTCAAGTCAGTGGCATTTAGTACATTCACAATGCTGTGCTTCACTTTTAATAAACATAGAGTGCTTTGAAACATAGAGTGTGAAGAAATTAGAAATGGAAAATATTTGACTATAGAGAAGAAACAAGAAAAAGGAAATAAAAACAAAAATCTGAAAGAGGTATCGGAATGATTGCAGTCTTTCTTGACTAATAGCTCTTAATATGGTCTAAGATATCTAATAAAGTGCTAGTCCAGCTAACCAAAGTTTGTGGCAAAGCCACGGCTTTCACGATAGCTTTATGTCTCCTTACACTTGTGTGTGAATGATTTTCCAACAAATTTCTTCTCATCTTTGAATTATAAATCTTTTAGAGCATGTTAGATTTTCCTGTTGGTTTTGTATTTTTTTTTCTTTCCTCTAACAGAGCAAGTATCTCTTCCAGAGCAGGTTATTAAAATACAATATTTAAAAATAATTTAAAAGTAGAGCTATGTATTATGAATTAATTTTCCTAAATTTATAGGAATTATATTTTCAGTAATTATATTTATTTAAATTAAAGATTAAGAAAGCATTTCAGCATTTGGAGAAAAGTGAGTGAATTGTAGTACTGCCACATCATATGAGTGATGAGATTAGGTCTCTGGGAGTTTTGGGAAAGAAAACAGGCTAGTGGAGAAATGTGGAAAAGAGAAGACGGGACATAAGTATTGAAGATGAGAAAACTACAGTAAAGGAGGCACAAAGAGTTCCTGCTGAGGTGCAGTGGGTTAAGAATCTGACTGCAGCAGCTTGAGTCACTGTGGAGGTGTGGGTTTGACCCCCGGCCCAGCCCAGTGGATTAAAGGATTCAATCCCTGGCCCAGGAACTTGGCAGACAAGGAGGCTCTGCCTATTTTCTTTACTAGGACAACTTAGTTGATTGTTTACACTACTTTCTTTTATTATAAGGACAATGATCTAATCTGATTTAGATAATTTCTCTTCTGCTCCAAACATGAGATCATAGATAAAATGAAACTCTAAAAATAATATCTAATCAAACACATATGAATGAGAGGAAAATTCAAGGAGCACAAAGAATAATAAAAATCAATATGATGTGAGCTGATGGTTTTATGATTATAAATCATGGTGCTTTCTATACTTAGACTTTAGAAGCTGAAGCCTAGCCTTCTAATCTACAAAGGAAGACAAGGAAGATGGCCTTATGCTGTTGAAGGTGGTTAAACTCTACTTTCTAACCACACATAAAATACTACTTGAAAGTCCTTTCACAGAAATTTTCCACCCACTAAAAATGAACTAAAAAATTCTACACACAAACAAAGATGTGGACATAATATTTCTGTCCTGTCTAGTCTTTAAAGGTAAACAAGGGTAGCTGGGAAAATCAAAGCCTTGGAGAAAAACACATTTATGCCTAACTTTTAAATTTACAATATTTATCTACAATTTTTCTGAGAGCATTCAAAGCTACATATCCCTGTCATAAATAAGGAAATTGAAAGAATATAATCAGATGTTAACAAAAAATGTTTGATGGAAATTACCTGTTAAAATTCAATTATAAATCATGGGAACTGAGTCTCCAAGAGAGTAGATGCAAGAAACAGAAACTGATATTAAAAACTAAAAAAAAAGAATAAAAAAGAAATTACTAAATATATGTTTAAAATTCTTAAAATGCTAACAAAGAAAGAAAAGAAAAAAATTTGAAAAAGTAGAGAACTTGTAAGTAGTATATGTATAATAATAGAACTGAAAACACAATTGAAAGAGGTAAACAGAAAATTGTCAAACTGGGAGAAAGAGCTAAGGAAATCACCTAATGTGCCACAAAGAAAGTTTATGCAGCTAGTGGTGGTGATTGGCAGGGAGCACCAGAGATTTTTCTGAGATGTTTGTGATGTTTTGCTTCTCATCCTGGAGAATAGTTAAGAATGGCATACTCCAGAGTTCTATAAAGTAAAAGGCAAATGAGGACCATGCTGAGAAACATATTAATCAAACTGACAAATATTAAAGACAAGGAGAAAATATTAAAAGCAACAAGGAAAAGTGACAAACAACATCCCCGTAAGGTTATTAGCTAATGTGAGAAAATCTTTGCAAATGAAGCAACCAACAAGGGATTAACCACTAAAATATATAAACAACTCATACAGGAGTTCCCATTGTGGCTCAGTGGTAACAAACTCAACTAGTACCCATGAGGATGTGGGTTTGATCCCTAGCCTCACACCATAGGTTGAGGATCTGGCATTGCTGTGAGCTGCAGTGTAGGTCACAGAGGCAGCTTGGATCTGGCATTGCTGTGGCTGTGGGTAGGCTGGCAGCTGTAGCTCTGATTCGACCCCTAGCCTGGGAATTTCTATATGCTATGGGTGCGGCCCTAAAATAACAAATTTAAATAAATAAATACATAAATAAAACTCATACAGCTCAATATTAAAAGACAAACAAACCAATCAAAAAATGGGCAGAAGATCTAGACATTTCTCCAAAGAAGACATACGGATAGCCAAAAGTAACACGAAAAGATATTTAACATCACTAATTATTAGAGAACTGTAAATCAAAACTACAATGAGGTATCACCTCATACCAGTCAGAATGGCCATCATCGAAAAGTCTATAAACAAGAAATACTGGAAGAGGATATGGAGAAAAAGGAACTCACTTACATTTTTGGTGGGAATGTAAATTTGTACAATTACTGTGAAGAGTAAGAAGGTTCCTTTAAAAACTAAAAATAGGACTTCCCTTTGTGGTGCAGCGGAAACAAATCCGACTAGGAACCATGAGGTTGTGGGTTTGATCCCTGGCCTTGCTCAGTGGGTTAAGGATCTGGCGCTGCCATGAGCTGTGGTGTAGGTCGTAGACGTGGCTCGGATCCCACATTGCTGTGGCTCTGGCACAGGCCGGTGGCTACAGCTCTGATTAGACTCCTAGCCTGGGAACCTCCATATGCCGTGGGTGCGGCCCTAAAAGGACAAAAGACAAAAAAAAAATAGAACTACTATATGATCCAACCTCACTCTTGGGCAGATATCTGGAGAAAGCCACACTTTGAGAAGATACATGTACCCCAATGTTCATAGTAACAATTCCCAAGATATGGAAGCAAACTAAATGTCCATCAATGGATGAATGTATAAAGATGTGATGTCTACATCTATATCTGTATCTATATCTATCTATATATAATGGAATATTAGCCATAAAAAAGAATGAAATAATGCTATTTGCAGCAACATGGATGAACCTAGAGATTGTCATACTGAGTGAAGTAAGTCAAACAGACAAATTTCATATAATATCACTTGTGTGTAGAAACTTGTATCTGAAAAAAAATACAAATGAACTTATTTACAAAACAGAAATATACCCATAGACTTAGAAATCAAACTTACAGTTACCAAAGGGGAAAGGTAAGAGGAAGGATAAATTATGAGTTTGGGATTAACATATACACACTACTATACATAAAATAATCAATGAGGATCTACTGTGTAGCACAGGGAACTCTATTCAATATTCTGTGATGACCTATCTGGGAAAAGAATCTGAAAAAGAATAAATATGTGTATATGTATAACTGAATCACTTTGTTGAACAGCTGAAATACATTGTAAATCAATTATACTCCAATACGAAGTAAAAATTTAAAAAATTAAAAATAAAAATCAGGTGATTGATATAAAAAAGGAATGGCATGCTCACTTTGCAAAAATTCAAAGAGTTGTACAATTAAGAGTGATCTATTTTTATAAAGAGGTAAAAAATATTTGGTATATAAGTACACAAAATATGATATATGGTATCTGAAATTATAAAGGAGGAAAGGTAATATAATTTTTTTTTCTATCAGGAGTTCCCATTGTGATACAATGAAATTAGTGGTGTCTTGGGAGTACTGTGATGTAGATTCGATCCCAAGCCTGGCACAGTGGGTTAGGCTTCTGGTGATGCTGCAGCAGTGGCTTAGGTCATGCCTGCAGCTCAAATCTGATCCCTGGCCTGGGAACACCATATGCCACAGGGTGGCCAAAAAAAAAAAAAAAAAAAAGTTCTATTAGTGATAGGGAAATCAATAGCGGAATGAAAATCAGGAAAATGAACATGATGAGTAGAGATTCAAAACACAAAATTTGTAAAATAGTCCAAATATAATTTTACCTCTTTAAATACTTTAGAGTGTTAGATTTGATAAAATAACCAATTTTATTTAAAAGTATCATACTTAAAACATAATGACTAATACCGCTCTCTTTTGAAAACAGGAACAAAATAAAACTTTTTTCTTTATATTTGTGAGGATTTTAGCCAGTGTAGAAAGAAAAGAAAATATGAGGTATTAGCTTTAAAAAGGAAGAAAGAGAATTCTCTTTAAATCTACCATATCCTTAAAATTAGACTTCACCAAATTTCTGGATACAAGATAAATATTAAAAAACAAACCTTCGGTCAAATATGTGGATAAGAAAAATATTACATGTTCTTTTCCAATCTTGTTTTTCTTTCTTTCTTTTTTTTTTTTTCTTTTTAGGGCTGCACCCACAGCATATGGAGGTTCCCAGCCTAGGGGTCTGTCTGATCAGAGCTACAGCTGCTGGCCTACACCACAGCCACAGCAATGCCAGATCAGCAACACTGGATCCTTAACCCACTGAGTGAGGCCAAGGATCGAATCTGTAACCTCATGGTTCCTAGTCAGATCCATTTCCACTGCACCACGATGGGAACTCCTACTTTTTCTTTCTTAATTGTACTGGCTGGAACTATGAATTCAATATTGAATAGGAAGAATGAAAGCTGATATACTTGCCTTGGTCTCAGTCTTAGAGTAAAAGCATACAATCTTCAATATTAAGGATAAGGCTAGTATGTTTTTTGTAGGTAATCTTTGTGTTTCATTTTGCAGTTTCTAATGTTTTGTTTTCAAATCCACATACCTTTTCTAGTGCAATGTATATTTTTACATTAATCTCATTGTGTATATTTGCATCTCAGATATTGTAGTTTTTGTCTGTAGCATTTTAATTTTTTTGAACAAATGAAATATAGTTATAATAATAACCTCAATGCCTTTTTCACAAATTCTAACCTTTGTCTCTTATCTTTCCATATCCAATAATTGTTTTTTCCCCCATTAGAAGTCATATTTTGCTTTTTTTCTATTATGCTGAGTTCTGTGATTGAATGCTAAACATTTTGATTTTTAAATTATAATGGTCCTATATTATCTGATTCCTGTAGTATTTCTCATCATTGTTCTAGGAGGCAAAATTAAACTGCCTCAATTAGTTATCTAAAAAAAGTTGGATTTATTTTGGCCTTGCTTTTATGGTTTTTTTAGGTGGTTCTCAAACAATGCTGAGTACTGGGCTATCTCATTACTGGGGCAAGACCCTCCTAAGGCATTCCATTTAGAGCTTTTAATAAATCTTTAAATTTCCCAGTCTGGATGATGGGAACAAGTATTATTCACTGCCCTGTGTAAGCACCAGGCACTGTTGTCTCTAATCTTCTCGAATGTTCTTCCCCTACACCTGCAGCTATTTCTCTGACATGCACATGCTGCTCTGTAGTCAGCTGAATGCTGCAGATAGCCAGAATTTTCTCCCTGTGCACCTTTCTCCTCTCTAGTACTTTCTCTTGTAAATTATAGGTACTTAGTTCTCTCTAGGGGCTTTATTCAGCTTCCTCAACTCAGGAAGTCTACAGGGTTCTGCACCAGGTTGGGAACCTTTCTCAAGGCAATAAACTGGGATACATGCAAGGCTCTTCTGGCTTGCTTTCCTTCTTTCAGAGAGCACTGCTTTTTGTGGTCTAATGTAGAGAATCTTTAAAATTATTTTTTAGGGCATTGAGAATACTCTGAATGATAGCTTAATGATGGTTACATTTTCCAAATCCATAGAATGTACAACATAGAGAGTGAACCTTAATGTAAACTATGGACTTCAGGTGATTATGATGTGTCAATGTAGGTTCATCAGTTGTAACAAATGTACCACTCTGTTGGGAAATGTTGATAAAAGTGAGGTTATGCATTTGTGGGTGGTCAGGGGATATATGGGGAATATCTGCGCCTTCTCAATTTTGTTGTGATCATAAAACTGCTTTAAAAATAATCTTAGTAAAAAAGACATACTATCAGAAAAGTAAAAGAGACAAAAGGAGGAAAACTAATGATAACTATACAGTTTTCAACTTAATTAACCAAGAAGTGCAAATTAATACAAGTTTTTCCCATCAGGCATGACTTTAAAAATGGGCAGAGATTTTCTCACATACTGCCAGTAAGAAATAATTTAAGACAATGTTTGTTTCTACAAAGAAACTTGGAAGATATATTTTTAAATGTGCAAAAAAAAAAAAAACAACAACCATTGTTTCTCTATTTTATTTATTTATTTGGTCTGTGTTCTTTTATTGTTTCAGATGGGATTATGGATATATTGCCCATTTTTATATTTTGGTTTTTATATTTTATGTTTTTATATTTTTATGTATTTTATATTTGTTTTTATATATTGCCTGTTTTTATATTTTGGGATTATGGATATATTGCCTGTTTTTAATATTTTAAAATTATTATCCTATAATTTTCAAATATATTTACTTTTCACTTTTATTTGATTTTTTTTAAATGCTTCTCTCCTGTTTTTCTGATCTTTAATATTGTTATATATTCCTCTTTTTCATCTTTTGTTTTGCCCGTAAACATTCTTTTCTCCTACGTTATCTCTTCTGCTTTATTTCCTTCCACTAGTCCCACTCAATAACTCTTTCCTGATATTTGAAAAGTCTTGTTTTATACCTTCTGGATTCCTAGATATATATTTCTGAGGCTTTATACTGCTCTTTTAGCTGCTCTACCAATGCATATATGATTTTTTAAAATTTCTTTTCCCTCATTTGTATGTTCTGAATTACTCTTTTGATCTTTCTTACTGTCCACTTCTAGTGTTTTCCCATTATTTATTGAAATGTTTGGTTTATTTTTACCTTTTATTTTTTTGAATATACTTGCAAGGGGTTAGATTTTATTTCATATATTCATATTTGTAGTATTCTATGTTTAAATGATGAGCGTTTTCCAGGGTTTTTAGCTGGGGCACATTTTCAAACTTGATGGATTTTTTGAGCATTTGCTACCTGAGATACCCTCCTACACTATCCGAATAGAACCAGTGGTTTTGTTCAGCTCAGTTTCAATTCTGTAATTAGTATTTGGTTTCTGTGTGAGTTGTTTCCTTTTGTAAGAGTGTATTAGCCTGATGTATCCGAAATTCTCAGTGAAATAGGCTGAAAGAGCAATATTTAATCTTCTGTATCTGCTCACAGGCTTTTGCATTGCAATTACTCCATCTCTGTGAGGAATTTTCCCAGTTTCACTGGTCATTCTCATTTTATCTATCAGTTTCCTTTTTGGCTTTTGGGGGGGGATTATTTACATGATTTAAGGGTATTTTTGTATTTTATTTTCACTCTGCCACTCCCACCAGCAGCTGTCATTCTCTTGCTGCTGCTTTGGTTGGTTGGGTCAACCTCATTCTTATTTTCAGATTTGTGGGTATTCTTGTTGACTCATTTTTAAAAGATGAAATGAGTATATCTTTTTCTTGTCATGTTGACTTAGTTCTTAGAAGGGGTTTTAGGATAATTTTAAAACACTTAAGTTTACTATATGCATATTTTGAGAAAATAAAGCAAAAATTAAAAAAAAGAAAGTGAATTAAAAGTCAACAACCAGAGTAAGGAATACTACACTATTTCTCTAAAAGGAAATGTAATATATTTATGGAAAATAGTTTATAAGGCTTGTAAAAACCAAAAGAATGCTACATAAGTGAAGACATATATTATGTTTGTGGGTGGCACAACTCAGTATTGTAAATGTGCCAGCTTGGGCCAAGCAAATCTATTCATCAAATCATATTATTTGATCAAACTCATCCTAAAATTTTTACAAAAATTAAAAAAATAGGCAAGATTAGCAAATTCATTGACAAAGTAGACAACTAAAGAGGAGCTTATTAATACTTATTGTAATGAAGGTATTTGTAAGATTACAAAAATGTAAGTATTAGTAATACATAAAAAGAAAATTTATGGATACTTACACAGCAAACTTTAACAAGGGCAGGAGGTATCACAAAACTGAAATAATGTTCACTTTAGTGGAGCAAGAGTGAGAAATGAGATTGTAAAGGTATTCAAGAGACTTCAACTTCTCTTATAATAATATTCTTTAACAAATACTGGAATAAAAAATATGGCAAAATATCTAATTAAATCTGAGTGATTATTCCTGTTGTGCTAGTTATATGTTCCCCTTCTCCCTATTTCTCCTTTTCCTTTTCCTTCTCCTCCCCTACTATTGTTTGGTGATTTTTCATTGGTCAATAGCCAATGATCTTGATTTTGAAAGCGTAAGAAATTGTTTACGATGCTCTATTCCTCTATTCTAAATTCCTGTTTCTGGTTAGTAGTGTGGATGGAATCTAAGAATAGGATTTATGAGGAGAAAACAGCTTCTAGCACCAAAATGATAGAGTCCATTAACCATCCTTACAATATGCATTGTGCATAATTGCATGATTCAATTTTATTTAGGTTTACAGTTTTTTTTTTAACTATAGCAGCAAATACTAGACTAATAGGCACTAAAATCTATGATTAAGAGCTGGTTTTGGATTATACATTAAATACTGAAACACTACTTATTCTTTAAAAAGAGGCAAAAAAATGAAATATTGGCTAATCAGACTAGCAAATATTTCTTAGGGGAAAACTACTTCTTAGGGGTCTCACTAGTCATTTTTAGGAATTACGTTTGAGGCATAGTAGTGGCAACCCAGGTTAATATGGTAGGCAAGAGACAAGTGTTATTCAGTGGAATAAGTGAAAAGGTGATCCCTGGAGTGCAGCTTAATACCCAAATCCTTCTGAAGAATGGCTGAGGGTAGTCTATTACCAATGAAATTTAATAAAGTGGAGTGCTAGGAATAATGCTATTTTATATCATCTTTTAGCTTATCTGAAAGTTGCTTAAAACTGACATAGCACACAGTAATGACAGTTGATTAATTTCTTTTATAGTGCATGTTGGAAATATCTATAGGGAAAAAATGAAAAAGGAACGCATTAAGCATTTTCAATGACTTCCAAAAGTTTTGTTTATGCCTCACAGCACTTTAGAAAATGTGCACATATTCACAGCTAGTCTGAATCTTGGCGTATGCCTGGTGATACTCTTATAAGAGGATAGAAGACATATAAAGACATATAAAGAAAGATCTTCTCCAAGGCCATCTCTTGCTCACTCCCCTCCACCTCCTCTCAGTTTCTCTTCACTTCCTGGGTTCTTATGAGATAGGAGGCTTCCGGAACTCCACACTCAGAATAAAGCTTTAACACATAAAACTGCTCAGCTTCAGTCAAGTATAAGCTCCTCAGCAACACAGAATCCCACTAGACACGTTGTAGTCATTTGGCCCTTTTGTTTCAGTGTCATCTTTTTTGATATTGGGACAAAGATCATGGGAAGCTGGCATCTGTTGCTAATTTTTTTCTATAAAGTCTCTGAATCTAAAAATGACTCACTGTATCTTTACTAGAATAATCAGCCAGGACTTCAACTGGCTTTATCTTGTGTGTGCTTGACAGAGCCAAATTATGAAATTAACTTTGCAACATTGAAACAGGATAGCAGGTTATCTTTCCAGCATTGAATCAGTAAAGTTGTAAGTCCTGCTTCATGGGACCTTGGAACCAACCCCTTGCCCACTACACACACACACACACACACACACACACACACACGGATACACACAAAAGTTATATCCATAACACAGCCCCCAAATGTTCCTAATATCTGAGTTCTTATCTTTTTGTCAAGGGTCACTGCTCCCAGGAACTTAAATTGAAATACATTATTTGCAGCTAAGTCTCAGTATTAATGTCAAGTATCTCTAGATATGACTACCCAACTGTAAGGGGCACTTCATACTACCTGTTAGACTGTATGATTTCTAGCTTTAATTAATTTAATTTACATTGGTTTTACTTCTATATTCTCAGACATAGAATAGTATTAGGTACAGTATATATGCTCAATTATAATTTTGGATTTAATAAAAAAATTAAAATAGTGTGGCATAATACAACATAGAATAGGATAATTTATCCCAGGGTATGGTGAAAAGCTTGCCAATATTTTAGAAAGATGCTGACATAATTTCAGTCTTATGAATTAAAGTGAGAAAGAATGATACTGTCAAAAAGAGTTTATATGGCATCTTCAGTGCCTTGGAATATTGTAAAAGATAAGGAGTAGAGGTATAACTATCATACTGTCCTCTTTTTTTTTTTTTTTTAGCTGAAGTCTTGAGAGGAAGAGAAATAAAAAAGAAAAAAATTTAAAAATCTATCTATAAATTTTTAATAACATGATTACTATTGTAAACTCTCCTTTGTGTTACCAAAATCATGAGCTTAGTGTGGGGATAAAGGCAGTTTTATTAAACCATTTTCAAATAACATAGGTTGGCAGGAGAAATGCTGACCTGAGCTAACAACCTTTTATTTCTATATTATTGAGAAAATTTTAAAATGCACTTAAGAACAAATACTAAATGATGAACAGATATATTCCATCCTATAGTATTAGCAGCTGTTAATTTTATCACATTTAATTTATTTTCACTAAATAGTTAAACATTATACACGTAGCTAAAATCTGTATTTCCTGTCATATTTTGCTACCTACCACTGTGCCCACAATGACTGCTACCATAATAATCAGAAAGATTATAAACATGGATGAGACAGAATTTTATTAATGAGAAGAATGTTTTGGGGATTTTTGTTTTTATGAGAGATGCTGGGTATTCTGAAATTCCAGCCCTCTTACCAGGAAGTGTGGGTTGTCACTTCCTCTAATCTTGAGTCAAAAGAGAAAAGCTTCCTTCCTCAAGATTATTTGGAGGTGACAGTTTATTTTGTATTGTTTTTCACTTGTGGAAATCCAGAGCAATAGGCAACATACTGGCCAATATTCTGGTAGTGAGGGAACAGGGGTCACTAATGTTTTGGGATCAGCCTCTACTCTCAGAGTGTGTCCAGACAAAGAATCTCAAAGTTATCCATGAACCACATAGAAATTTTGTGGGAGGTTACTGCCTTTCTCATTTTGTCTGATAAATCATCAAGAGGAGCAGATAGGCAAAGGAGTAACTGGATGTGAAATGCTGGATTCCTAGCATATGAGGAGAGAGTAAGTGACTTCCAGAAGAAAGTGCATTCACCTAACCAAAGGATATAGCATGGGAGAGCCTGCAGTGGTAAGGGGCCCCATTTGAATCACTCTCCCATGAACTGGTCAGGAACTGTATCATAATGAAAAATGAGAGGTAGAAGCTTAGGTTGGGAAATGTAGACTAAAAATATTGTTATATTTCTACTACTTCCTGAGGAAGCCCCTCAGTTAACATTTAAACAATTTAAGAGTTTTGATATTACGTGACACTGGACATAATAATTATCAAAATGGAACAGTATTTTATGAGGATGTATTACTGAGTGTATTTTTTATTACTGAGAATTCTGAGAAGATCCTAATGCCTGTTCAATATTTATTCAGTGACAGGAAAGCAAAAGTAAATATATATTCTATGAATTATGCTCGTTTAATGTACAAGTAGAAAATCTAAACTATCAGGAATATTATTGTCATATAGAATTACATTAAATTTTCACTATGATTTCAAATTTGTATTTGTGTTTATGTGTATGCACACACATGAGTTTATATAAGAGAAAGTATGTGTTTAACATTAATATGTTTCTGGAATTATGGATAATATTGTCATCATAATTTTAGTTTTCTCTATTTCCCAGTTTCCTATGACTTTATAGATTTTATAATTGGGGGAATAATAACAAGCAATGTTTTAAAATAAGTTACATAAGTATAGCTTTAAAAAAAAGGCTCCAAAATGTAGTAGGACATGAGATCCTAACATGGACAAAGTGAGTTTTATGATTACATGAAACACACAAAGAAGGACAATTTTAATTTGAAAAGCATATGTTATGGACTGAACTGTACCCTCTCCAAATTCATATGTTGAAGTCCTATCCCCCCGCCAAGTATCTTAGAATGTGACTGTTATTGGTAGATAGGGCTTTTAAAGAGATAGTCAAATTAATTGAGTTCATTAGAGTAGGCCCTAATCCAATAGGATTGGTCTCCTTTTAAGAAGAGGAGATAAGGACACAGGCAGAAAGACCATATGAAGGCAGAAGAAGTTGGCCTTCTGCAAGCCAAGGAGAGAGGCCTCAGAACAAATGAAATCTGCTTAATCTCAAAGTTCTGGCCTCCAGAACTGTGGAAAATGAATTTCTTCTGTTTAATCTACTGTTTGTGGTGCTTTGATATGGCAGTGCTAGAAAACTAATACAGTATGATAGAGATATAATTAAGAGCATCATTATAAATAACTCTGAGAAAAGAACCCAGAGTCAAACACTATGAAGCAAAACCTTCAGAAAATACAAGGAGAATAATAACAGGCATTGTTTCACCTCTTTACTGAAGAAATAAATATCAAACAAACACAACATAGTAATTAAGGATATAAAATACTGAAATATCATGATTAATATAGCAAATCAGCTTGATATCAGAATTGTCTTCTTTTCCGATGTTCACCAAATCTAATTATATATTATATTAATTTATAATGTAAGTAATAAATTTAATTATATTTACCATATATAACTAAATTCAAGACAGACAAGGAAGGTGAACTTAGTGAAATAAATTCATTGTAAATGAAGGAGACAAATGAAGAACAGTTAAAGAGGAACCTGCATCAAGAGAGATTGGTTGTTTGTATAACCGTGTTTTAAATAACAGAGTTAACATCATGAAAACAATCCAATAGAGAGAGAACTGTTAGTTAGTAGAAAAAGAGAAGATTTATTAGATTCTAGCCTATGTAGACAAGAAAGAATGATATCTATCACATAAATGAGTAATAAAGTCATCAGCTGAGAGTGAAGGAAAATTTTTGGAAATTTATGGAGCATAGGGAGGGATGAAATAGTCACCTTAGAGATTGAGAAAGTGACTGGACCATGTAAAAAGTGTATGTTTGCCAAGTACAATTAAGGGCTCATCTGAGTTTGGTAAAATGAGACCAATGAGTATGATTGTATGTTTTTACCCTGCCATGTTTCAGATGCTCCACTATATGCAGAATAAGTGAAGATTTGGATTTAATAAGGTCTTTGTATGATTGTTAGCTTTAATTTTCTTATGGTGTGGATTCTATTATTTGTATTTAAAAGGAAGTTAAATATGCCTAAAATGCATCCAATAGCTTCACAAAATGGAAAACTAGTATCAAAACCTGTCCATAGATAGAGAAACTTGGCAAATGGCAGATAGTAATGGGAGGAAAGCCAACCAATAAATAAGCCAGTGTCATTTAATATTTTCCATAAGTATATATTACCTATTGGACTTATAAAGTATCATAGTACAAGTATATTTATAAACAGTTTGATTACAAAATGACAGAGCTGGATGAAATAAATTTTAGTTGTAATACAAACAAATTTTAATGCAAAACACAAGAGTTATAAGAGACAATAAGCTCTGTTTGTAACAATGATTTAAAATGACTATTAAAACCAACAAATAGAATGTTCCATCTCAGATATAAAGATCAGTGCCAATTTTAACTATAGTATTTATTAAAAATTGCTATTTTCCACTTCTGGAAATGCACACGCATATCTGCGTAGGTTTTTCAAAAGCTAATTAATAACTGGTTAAGCTATTAATTAACCATTAATAAAAACAAAAACATGGATAAACCTTAAAGAAAAATGATATATAGAAATCTATGAAACTTTAAAAAATGACTTACAGTTTCAATAATTTTATAAATACAAATCTTCTTTTGTTAAGTTTGATTACAGTTCATGACATGATATAAGCGGAAAGGGAGCATATGGATAAATTACTTTGCTTACATAAAGCAGTGAAGATAACTATAGAAGGAAGAAGTTGATAATCAAGAACTGAATGAGGCTTTAAGAATATACAATGGATTAATAATTTTTAAAAAAAATATACAATGGAGAAGATCTCTTCAATAAGTGGTATGGGGAAAACTGGATAGCTACATGTAAAAGAATGAAATTAGAACATTCTCTAATTCCACATACAAAAATTAACCCAAAATGGAGTAAAAGCTTAAATTTAAGTCCGGGTACTAGAAAACTCATGGAGGAGAACATAGGCAGAACACTCTTTGACATAAATCCAGGAATATTTTTTTGGATACATTTCCTAAAGTAAGGAAATAAAAGCAAATATAAATAAATCGGATCTAATTAAACTTAAAAGTTTTTGCACTAGCAAAGGAAACCATCTACAAAACAAAAGGCAGCCAACTGAATGGGAGAAAATATTTGCAAAGGATATGATCAATAAAGGATTAATATCCAACATATATAAACAGCTCATACAACTCAACTTCAAAAAAAGAACAATTAAAAATGGTTAGAATAACTAAATAGACATTTTTCCAAAAAGGAAATACAGATGGCCAACAGGCACGCAGAAGATGTTCATCACTGCTAATCATCAGGGAAATGCAAATCAAAACCACAATGAAATATCACCTTTTGGTTGGGATACAAAATAGAAAGCAGTAGGACATTTCTCAAAAAACTGAAAATAGAATTACCATGTGAGGATGCAAGTTCAATCCCTGGCCTCACTCAGTGGGCTAAGGATCCTTCTGGGTATATATCTGAAAAAACTAAAAACAATAATTTGAAAAGATACATGCGCCCCAATGTTCCTAGCAGCATTGTCTTCAATAGCCAAGATATGGAAGCAATCCAAGTGTCTACTGACAGAGGAATAGATAAAGAAGATGTGATAGATACATATGTATGTGTGTATATGTGTGTGTGTATATGTATATATATATGAATACTAGTATTAAGTGTATATATATTTGTATGTATATATGTATGGAAATACTACTCAGCCATAAAAAAGAACAAAATTTTGCCATTTGCAGCAACATGGGTGGACTAAGGGGGCATTATGCTAAGTGAAATAAGTCAGACAAAGAAAGAAAATATTGTATATCACTTATATGTGTTAAATAAAAAATACAACAAAGTTTTGAATAAAACCAAAAAGAAGCTGGCCCACAGATACAAAAAATAGTGATACTAATATGGAGGGGCAATATAGGGGAGGGTGAATGGAAGGTACAAATTATTGGGTGTAAGATAGGCTCAAAGATGCATTATGCGGAGTTCCCATTGTGGCGCAGTGGTTAACGAATTCGACTAGGAACCATGAGGTTGCGGGTTCCGTCCCTGCCCTTGCTCACTGGGTTAACGATCCGGCGTTGCCGTGAGCTGTGGTGTAGGTTGCAGATGCGGCTCGGATCCCGCGTTGCTGTGGCTCTGGCGTAGGCCAGTGGCTGCAGCTCTGATTAGACCCCTAGCCTGGGAACCTCCATATGCCGCGGGAGCGGCCCAAGAAATAGCAACAACAACAACAACAAAAGACAAAATAAAATAAAATAAAATAAAGTGTTAAAGATGCATTATGCAACATGGGGTTATATAGCCACTATTTTGTAATGATTGTAAGTGGAAAGTGAACTTTAAAAATTGTATAAATTAAAAAAAAATTAAAACAAAATAAACTACATACAAAAAATTAACATGCCTTAAAATTTTACCATATTGTGCATCTATCCAATGGGTTACAGATATAATTTCAAACTTTGTGGGTTTTTTCATTATTTGATAAATCAGAACTTAGTAAATTTAAATCACACTAGATCTCTATATACACAAAAATTGTACAGTGCTATATATATTGCTGTTGTTATATATTTATTTCTTCACAGATGTGAATTATATCACTCTTTCTCTCTTTTTAACATCTTTTTATTGACACACCTGTGGCATATGGAAGTTCTTGGGCTAGGAACTGAGTTGAAGCTGCAGCTGAGGCCTATGCCACAATCACAGCAACACAAAATCCAAGCCGCATCTGCAAACTTTGCTGCAGTTTTAGCAACACAGGATCCTTAGCCCACTGAGTGAGGCCAGGGATTGAACTTGCATCCTCACAGATACAATGTTGGGTTCTTAACAAACTGAGCCATGATGGAAACTCTGCTGAATTATATCTCTTTTGCTTCAGTTGCCATTCCTTTCAACCATTCAGCCTATGTCTAACAGTTTTAATCTTGAACCAGGGAAACTCAACTCTCTAAAAATAAAAAAGCTATTATTTTTCCCTTTGCTTTGTAAATTATGTTATCTCAACACTGAGTAGTGTGTTTGAATATACTGATAGTACCTCATGGAACAAGTATCAGATGAGTAAGTAATCTTGATGCCCAAACAATGTTGCAGTGTATGGTGAATTCCAACTCAAGGAGGAGAAAGGAACACATTGTATTGACTGGATGAGTCTAAGAGAGACATCTACAGGCTACATTTGAATAGCTACTCTGGGAACTTTTTTTAGAATTGGTAGTTCTATTTTTTAATGTACAATCAGGATAAAGAAAAAAACAGTAGGAAAATATCTGAGAACATCTCCAGAGTTTAGTTCATTCAAATAATGCTCACAATTAGATTGTAAATAAAAGTTCACAAAAAAGACAAAAAGGTATATATACCATAGAAAAAGGCTTTAGTGGTGCTCATTGAAAATGTCCTTTTAGATAATCATAAATTGATAGTAAAGTCACATAAAATATAATGATAAAATAATGTAAATAAATGATTATAAAACTAATATAGGAGTTCCCATCGTGGCGCAGTGGTTAACGAATCTGACTAGGAACCATGAGGTTGCGGGTTCGGTCCCTGCCCTTGCTCAGTGGGCTAAGGATCCGGCGTTGCCGTGAGCTGTGGTGTAGGTTGCAGATGCGGCTCGGATCCCGCGTTGCTGTGGCTCTGGTGTAGGCTGGCAGCTGTAGCTCCGATTAGACCCCTAGCCTGGGAACCTCCATATGCCGCGGGAGCAGCCCAAGAAATGGCAAAAAGACAAAAAAAAAAAAAAAACTAATATAGCATCTAGCTGGAAAAGGTTATTTATTACAAGTCAAAAAGGGGGAAATGAAAATATTTTATTAAATGTTATTTTTAGATATTATATTTTGTTTCTTTTTTTTTGTCTTTCCTAGGGCCACACCTGCAGCCGTATCCTTAACCCACTGAGCGTGGCCAGGGATCGAACTTGCAACTTCATGGTTCCTAGTCAGATTCATTAACCACTGAGCCACAGTGGGAACTCCTAGATATTAAAATTTTGAATTTTAAACTATAACATCTTTATATACACTGTGTCTAAGATCTTTTCTGTGTTTTTTACTGTTCAACTATATGAACAAATGCTGGTGATGATAATTACCTATTTTTTTGGTGGGGGGAGCTACAGGTACCATGGGCAAAGATAGGAAGAAGCACATACAATTTAATTATACATGTGTGCTACACACTGCTTTATTTATACATTACTATGAAAAAACCCATATAGACATAAAATTCAAACTCAATAAAGAGTTAAAGTAAATGAATAAAAAAGCAATGTTGATAATACAGGATTGAAAATCTGAAAAGGATCTTAGCCACTTCACAAGTTTTTTTTTCTTTTTATATGAGTTCTATAAAAATAGCTGGTGATTATATTTTTAGAAGTGGCTTATTTCTTTGACCAGCTGTGTAAAAGATAAAAGACTGACTCAATCTATTCTGACAAATTTCTTTTGGTTCAAACTTGTGGCTTACATGGCCATTCCATCTAAGACTTTTTCCTCTTGGCACTATTGGTCCATTGCCCTTTCTATCCCTTTCCTCTAGGGATGATCTGCTATATCAGTAATCTTTATTTTGTTTTAAAGAGTTGTGTCATTTTTGTGTGTGAGAAGAAAAAGAACCAAAGGCATATTCTTATAATCTTTGCTTCTCTCTTGCATTAATAGAAGCTTTAGTTATACTGATACTTTAGGGCTGGTGTAAAAAACATCAGTTCTTGATTAATAAATTCAGCAAAGTAGCAGGATATAAGATTAACATTCAGAAGTCAGTTGCATTTCTGTAGACCAGCAATGAAATATTAGAAAAGGAATACAAAAATACAATACCTTTTAAAATTGCACCTCACAAAATCAAATACCTCAGAATACACCTGACCAAAGAGGCAAAGGCCTATATGCCAAGAACTATAAAACTTTAATCAAAGAAATCAAAGAAGATGTAAAGAAATGGAAAGATATTCCATGTTCCTGGATTGGGAAAATCAATATTGTAAAAATGGCCATACTACCCAAAGCAATCTACAGATTCAATGCAATCCCTATCCAATTACCCATGACTTTTTTCACAGAACTAGAACAAACAATCCAAACATTTATATGGAACCACAAAAGACCCAGAATCGCCAAAGCAAGCCTGAGAAACAAAAACCAAGCAGGAGGCATCACTCTCCCAGACTTCAAGAAATACTACAAAGCCACAGTCATCAAAACAGTGTGGTACTGGTATGAAAACAGACAGACACATCAATGGAACAGAATAGAGAACCCGGAAATAAGCCCTGACACCTATGGTCAATTAATCTTTGACAAGGGAGGCAAGAACATAAAATGGGAAAAAGAACGTCTATTCAGCAAGCATTGCTGGGAAACCTGGACAGCTGCATGCAAAGCAATGAAACTAGAACACACCCTCACACCATGCACAAAAATACACTCAAAATGGCTGAAAGACTTAAATCTACGACAGGACACCATCAAACTCCTAGAAGAAAACATAGGCAAAACACTCTCTGACATCCACATCATGAATATTTTCTCAGGTCAGTCTCCCAAAGCAATAGAAATCAGAGCAAAAATAAACCCATGGGACCTCATCAAACTGAAAAGCTTTTGCACAGCAAAGGAAACCCAAAAGAAAACAAAAAGACAACTTACAGAATGGGAAAAAACAGTTTCAAATGATGCAACGGACAAGGGCTTAATCTCTACAATATATAAACAACTTATACAACCCAGCAGCAAAAAAACCAATCAATCTATGGAACAATGGGCAAAAGACCTGAATAGACTGTTCTCCAAAGAAGATATACAGATGGCCAACAAACACATGAAAAAATGCTCAACATCGCTGATCATAAGAGAAATGCAAATCAAAACTACCAGGAGATATCACCTCACACCAGTCAGAATGGCCATCACTAATAAATCCACAAATAGCAAGTGCTGGAGGGGCTGTGGAGAAAAGGGAACCCTCCTGCACTGTTGGTGGGAATGTCAACTGGTACAGCCACTATGGAGAACAGTTTGGAGATACCTTAGAAATCTATACATAGAACTTCCATATGACCCCGCAATCCCACTCTTGGGCATCTATCCGGACAAAACTCTACTTAAAAGAGACACGTGTGCCCGCATGTTCATTGCAGCACTATTCACAATAGCCAGGACCTGGAAACAACCCAAATGTCCATCGACAGAGGATTGGATTCGGAAGAGGTGGTATATATACACAATGGAATACTACTCAGCCATAAAAAAGAATGACATCATGCCATTTGCAGCAACATGGATGGAACTAGAGAATCTCATACTGAGTGAAATGAGCCAGAAAGACAAAGACAAATACCATATGATAGCACTCATAACTGGAATCTAATATCCAGCACAAATGAACATCTCCTCAGAAAAGAAAATCATGGACTTGGAGAAGAGACTTGTGGCTGCCTGATGGGAGGGGGAGGGAGTGGGAGGAATCAGGAGCTTGGGCTTATCAGACACAACTTCGAATAGATTTACAAGGAGATCCTGCTGAATAGCATTGAGAACTTTGTCTAGATACTCATGTTGCAACAGAAGAAAGGGTGGGGGAAAAATGTAATTGTAATGTATACATGTAAGGATAACCTGACCCCCTTGCTGTACAATGGGAAAAAAAAAAAAAAAAAACACATCAGTTCTCTGTATACTAAAGCCTCAGGTCGTTCTTCTTTCACATGTTTGATTACAAAAATAATACTTCACATTTGTATAGTTAATGACTTACACAATAATTTCACCTTAGAAAAATATAATTACTAACAATCCTATTTATAGGTAGCATTATTTCTCCTGGTTTCATATAATTGTTTTCCTTCTTTTTTCCCTTTATTCAGATTTTTCTTAAATTAAAAAAAATCATTTTCCATATTTATTTCCTGCGTTGTCATAAAGAACTTTTGGGGAAAAAATTCTGACTAAAAATAGAAACCAATTGTTTTCATTTCCAAATGAGAAAATTAAAACTCAGAAAGGGAAAATGATTTCTTTAGGGCATGTGTTGTTGTGTTGTTGTTTCTCGTTGTTGTTTGTTTACATTGGCCAGGCTGGCCCTCTTTTTAAATTTATTTTTTTATTTTGAAATTTCTTTATAAAGTTGTTCTCTTACTATGAAAGAAAGCATAAATTATTCCTGAATAAATATGTTGGGTTAAATTTAAAATCAGGGTTAATTTCCAGTAATTATTCTGTATCTCTATTTCAACTTCTATTATTTATTTTCTTATTAATGTCTAGTGTTGACCAGAAACAAAAAGACTACCAGATATTTCCCCAGCAAAGATGGGTGTATATGGGATCAGCAAAGAACTGGAATTAGGTATATGCAGTGATAATGAGCCATGTGCAGGTCCCCTCACAGCAAGAGAAAGAGAAAATTTTTACAGAGAGGAAAAGAAAATTGGGAGAGGTAGAAAACAAAAAAAATCCATGGCTTTTCATTGGCTGGGTTGGCCAGGAAAAGAGAAGTCTTTCTTTTTTCTGGTGGGCTCTGCTTTCATGTTAGGGTGTGAGAGCTCCCCCTTCTGGTCTCTCAACTCTCTTTAATTGCAGTTTCTGTTTAATATTTTACATTAATTAAATGCACTGACAACTGCTCTTTCATCCTCTTGGATATTAATCTCAAATCTGTTCTGATTGTGCAACCAATTATTAAACATATCATTATATGTATTCCCAATATATTTATATTTACATATTTGATAAAATATTACAATGAAAATACATTTTTACATTGTGAAATACACTCTCGAAATTGTAATTAAGTGAATAAAAAATGAACATCTAAATAGTTGTGCTCATACCAGTTGTTTCTAATTTATAATTTTGCCAAGATACAAATAATTTATTTACTAATTTGAGACAAGGAAAATAATCAATAGTATATGAAGATAATTAAGTAAAAAAATGCATCCAAGACATTTCCTGAACCTTATCATTGTCCTATTGACAGATGAAGTGTAGAACAATTTGAATATACTATTTTAAGAATTCTAATGTTCTATTCTTTCAGTATCTTAGTCCTATATACCTCTACAGTCTACCCCACCTCAACTCCACCCTCTTTTTATGTGAAATACACTCCTTAATCAGCATCCATATGTCTTGTTTCTTCTACTCTTACCTGCCTGCTCTTACTACTGGGTCAATTTGGCTACGTATTTCTCTGATTTTAATCCTAGGCTGTAACTGGAGAGAATATTACAAAAAATTCTTCAATTTGTGATACTGCACATGTATGGTCTTTACATTCTGCTGAAACATCAACACTCTTTAGCATTAATCCTTTTTATATCTCTGCTATGTTTTACATTCCTGCAGCTGTTATTTCAAAGATTCACCACTTTGAAATCCTCTCTCTCCCTCATTCTTTCCCATTCCTCTCTTTGTTGACAAGGTATCTTACTTCACAGGGAAAATAAAGGCCATTATATATCAATGTTAATTTACTCATCCATTTAGCAAATACTTTGTGTGCTCTCCTCTGTTTTGGATATATAGCACTAAAAAGTGTTATCCTGGGCCTTTACAATTAGTGAGGAAGAAACTGATGTGGCTGAGTCCTAATTGTCCCTCAGGATCTTCCTTTTCCATTACAATTGAGCTTAACTGGTGCATGGTCATTAAGGATGATAATGGAGGCAGGGTAGCATAACAGTATTTAAGATTTATTTCATCTTCATTTTCTGACATTTTATATAATTAATCTATATTAGTTGTACAATTCTTAAAAGCCTATGAGAAACAAAAATTAATGGCTATTTTGTAATGATTAATAGGTGCGACACACTATGCTAGGTGCTACACATGGACTAATTTTTTCACTCCTGATCACATGCTCATGATGGTTTGGTGATTGGTAGGTAGGCAAGTCTGTGCAAACATAGTATGAAAAACTGAGGTTTATGAGGGTTGAGTAATTATCCCAAGGTCAAATATCCAGGAGGATATGGCACTGTGTTAGAAATACAGAAAAATCTGGCCAAGAAGTGCACATAATTAATCTTACAAGAGTGAAGATTTCTAAGTATCACAGCATTTCAATAGTAGAAACTATCCATGGCTGTATTGACTGAAAAGATAATGCTAAACAACGTTTCCCAATTTCATGGCTTACAAAGACATGTAAAATTAAGAACAAAATTTTGATGTGCCCTAAAAGGCTCATCAAGATGGTCACTATTTATTTCTCACCAACCTCATATTGACCCACTATCTCCTAGACACGGAAATTCCAGCACATGGGCTCTTTTTTTCATTGTTTCTTCAATAAATGCAGTATCATCTGTTTTACATCAAGTCTTTTTGCATGTGACATCCTCTCCCTATCTCTCTCTCTGAGATGATCTTCACAGCCTTGTATCTCTATCCTACTTCATCTATTGTACACCACTAAATCTACCGCTGTAATTGTAAGGCACAATAATATTTTTATTAAACTATTGATAATTACAGATACACATGTAGTTCTAAGAAATAGTACAGAGATATCCTTGTCAGCCTTTGGCCTAGTTCCTGCCAATTAACACTTTCCATAATTATAGTATAATATCCCAATCAAAAAATTAACATTTATACATCCAACATTAATTTTCACCAATCTTATATGCAGTCATTTGTGTGTGTCTATTTTCATACAATTTTATCATGTGGAGAGTCAAGTGACTACTATCATAGTCAACATAAAGACCAATTCCATCACAATGATCCCTTGTTAACGCCCTTTTATAGCCACAGCTACCTCCTTTCCTGATCCTCCTCCTTTTATAACTCCTGGCAACCACCAAATGCTCTCCATCTCTGCAATACTGTCATTTTAGGGATATTATATACATAGAATATATGTAAGTTTTCATTTTTTTATTTTTTAACTTTTTTGATTGTATATTTTTAATTTTTAATATATCTTTAGTTATAGAAAATTATGAAGATGGTTCAGAGTTCTGACTTGCCCCACACCCAGTTTCCCATCATCATTATTTCTTTTTTAGGGCCACACCTGCAGCATATGGAAGTTCCCAAGCTAAGGCATCTAATTGGAGCTGCAGCTGCCAGCCTATGCCACAGCCACAGCAATGCCAAATCCAAGCATCCTCATGGATACTAGTCAGGTTCTTAAACTGCTGAGCCACAATGGGAACTCACAGTTAACCATTATTAACATCTTACATTGATACAGGACAACTGGAACAATTAATGAAAAATAATGATACATTATCATTAAAGGAGGTGCTGTATTTATTTTTCTTAGTACTTACCTAAATGCTATCTTCTCTGTTCCAGGGTCCCGCTCAGAAAACCACATTACAATTAGCCGACAAGTCTCTTTAGGTTCCTCTTGGCTGTGATGGTTTTTCATAATTTTTCTGTTTTTGATAACCTTGCCAGTTTTGAAGAGTACTGCTAAGAAATTTTGAAGAATGCCCCTCAACTGGATTTGTCTGATGTTTTTTCTCATGATCAGACAAGGGTTATGAGGGTTTTGGGGAGGAAGACCACAAAGGTAAGGCATCATTTTCATTTTCACTATCAAAAGCATAGGCTATCAATATGACTTATCACTGTTGATATTAATCTTGATTACCTGAGTTAGTATTCGTCAGGTTTCTCCACTGAATTTTTTTTTTCCTCCTTTCCAAACTGATAACCTTAGGAAGGAAGTCACTATGCATAGTCCATACTTAACAAGTGGGAGTTAAGCCCCACCTCCTTGAGGGTGCAGCATCTACATAAATTACATGGAATTCTTCTGCAGGAGATTTGTATCTTCTGTCTCATTTATTTATTTATTTCAGCATTTACTTAGTCATTATAGACTCATGGTTATTTATTCTATAGTTCAGTTTATATTCCAATACTATTTTGTTGTTTAAACTGTTCCAGCTTTGGGAAATCATTTAGTTGGTGCTTGTGTCCCTTTTACATAACCCCGTCATTGTCCTTCTTCATTTCTTTCCTTATTAACTTCCTCAGTTGTTGGCAGTACAAGCAAGACGTTCCAGGCTTATTTTAGGTATTTACTTCATTGGTTCTACAATCATCCGTTAATCCAAGAATCCCCAGCTCCTCATATTGGAGACTGGTATTTGAAACTAAAGTCTGAGCATTAGATGCCCTCAATATGTACACATGTTTCAAAGTTTGCTCTTTTTTATTAACGAGTACTTCATAGCGTAGGCGTGTCATAGTTTAATCGTCCACGAGTGGAAGGATACCTGGATTCTTCCCAGTTTTTGGCTATTAATAAAGTTGCTAGGGAACATTCATCTTCTCCTGGATTAAATGCCCAAGAGTGTAATTTCTAAGTCATAAGGTTAGTGCATGTTCTGTTTTAAAAGAAACAGGCTAAAACTTTAGAATGCTGGAGTGGCTTACCATTTTATATCCCATTTCCACAAGCAGCATGAGTGATCCAGTTCCTCCGTATCCTTGCCAACATCTGGGATTATTTTTAAGCCATTTTGGTAGGTGTGTAGTGATATTTTATTTTGATTTTATAATAATATTTTCTCTGCGGCTGAGAACAAAGGAAGGACGGAGGGGAAAAAACGCCAGATCTTGTGAGAACACGAAAGCGCAAGAGCAGGAGAGCGTGAGAATCTCGCGAGAAAGCGCGCAGATTTCTGAGAGAACCAGGTTGCCTGAGAAAATCCCTGGGCTCCTGAGAGAGGGAGAGAGAAACGGGCACTGTCTCGTGTTGGCTCAGCGGTAAGGAACCCCACTAGTACCCATGGGGACGTGAGTTGGATCCCTGGCCTCACTCAGTGAGTTAAGGGCGTTGCTGTGAGCTGTGGTGTAGGTTGTAGACGCGGCTGGGATCCGGAGTTGCTGTGGCTCTGGAGTAGGCCAGCAGCTGTAGCTCTGATTGGACATCTAGCTTGGGGACTTAATAGGCGGCAGGTGCGGCCCTGAAAAGGGACTGTCAATTGGGGATGCTGCACTGATTTTAATTTATATCTTAAGTTCAGAAATGTTAAAACCTGACAGAAAACAGTGCACCATAGAATCAAAAATGACTGCATGTCTGACTACACATCTCTGTGTCCTTGGTATCTTGGGTAAAAGGCTCTTTTCTTACAGAAGCTTTCCCTGTTCCTGTAAGCTTGATGAGGTCATCTATTTGCATCCTGTTTATTTTTTCCGCAGTGCTAGTAGTACCTTGAAATTGTATCACAAGGTATTTAGTGTTGCTTCCCTTTCCCTCACTAGACCTCCGAAGCTATACAGGTGCGGGAAATAGATCTGCTTTGTTGACCACGCTTTCTTAGCTTGCTGGAGGACCTAGTAGTGGTTTTGATCTTGTTAATACATATACATATTCTTCATTAATTAATGTATTTTTCAGTTAAGTAATTTAATATTCTTAAAGCTTTATTTACTTATTTATATAATAGAAAATTGATTTAGATCAGTTCTAACACTGTCACTAGAAAGGTCCACAACTATAAAGGAGGCAAAAAGGCAATTTATTTGGGGTCTTAGAATTGCTGTTCAGGGATCTCAGATTCAGGAGGATCCCAAAACAGTGTCTTACCAGAGGAAGATGGATAGGATTTTTTATGGGAAAAAAGAGGAAATTAATGCAGGTTTATACAAGTTGATTACCAAGAATTTGGATTGGAGAGTAAAATTGTTCTATATGTATGATTGAGTTATAGAATGCATCTCATTGGTTACTCAGAAAGGTATGTTTTCCTTAGTGCAGGGAAACTTCAGTTTTCAGCATTATTCTTTCCTTTAGGCACCTCAGCAATCATTCAGAAGTTTTAATTTGGAGTTTTTAACTAAAGTCCAGCATGGGCAGCAAAGCTGGAAATCCTCAGATAACACCTCAGTTATTCCTGACATAGTTCTTTTCACAAGACTCTAGATTTTCAGCTACAGAAAGAGGTGTGGTGAAAGACAAAGATATAAAGAGATGATTTCATTTTCAAACTCAGTACTATAAAATTAGAAAAGAAATACTGTTTAAAGTTATCAGTAAAGTGTATACTCTCTATATAGTTTCACAAACAAGGCTAAGCTTCTTTTTTTTTCTTTTTCAAAAAATCACCTCATCCCCATCTTCAAGGTGGTCAGATTGGCTAGGACTTCACTGATTAAGTCGGTCCATCTTCCTATGGACTTTAGTCTCTATGTATCTCTGAAAGGAGGCCATGGTTTTTTATAACCATCTAGAAATTAAGACAGTACTAGAGATATAACTGCCTCCCCCAGTACGTAATAGCTATTTGGTTTGGGGGGATCTACCAATAAGAAAAAACTTGTCAAAACATAGGATTTTGAATTTTATTAGTTATTGACCTACAGTTATACCATATTTCAGAATCCCTCTTAAATACTGAGGTCAATACAAACTAATTTCAGTGTATTTATTGAAAACAGTTTCCTGACAAATTTATTGCCAAATTTATGACAAGTGGAATAAAAAATAAGTTAATGTGGTATGGTGCAGGGTAGCCAATGTATTAAAACCTGATGTACTTGACATGTACCCAATAAAAGAGAATGTTATAAATCATATTCAATATAAAATATTAATCAGTAAAGGACACCTGTGCATTTTTTATAAGAAAATAAGGTAAAATCATAATAAAAGGGCATGGGTAGTGATGAGGGCATTTTCAAATTTAATATAGAATATTCTTCAAACAATTTGTAATATGTTCAAGCAATTTTAAATCATTTTTTCTATTTCACTGCATACTTTAGAATAAAGATGGATAGGGAATAATTTAATCTTATATATAGAAATGATAGGAGGGAAATGGAAAAATTTCCTCATTTATGTCAGCAATGTAAATAGTCTAACTGGGTAATTCAGGCTAAATTGCTTCATATTTAAATAAATATCAATTTAAGTGCTTTTTTATTTCTTCTCAATTTTGTCTTAAGAAGCTCTGATGGATTCTTCCATCCCTCACAGTCCATTTTTTCCTCCTTACTTTTAGTAATACAAATAGAATGTCACTCTTCTGCAATCTGCATCCCTAGCCTATCCTTATAAGGATACATACATTGGGTCCAGTTGCATGCAAGCATAGTTATATATAGTTTCCATGTCATAGTTGTTAAAAAGGTTGCCCTTGACGTGGATACAACTATAGATTATCATCCTAAGTGAGATAAGTCTGAAAGAGAAGGACAGATACTATATAGTACCATTTATATGTGGAGTCTAAAATATGGCACAAATGAACCTATTTCCAAATGAGAAACACTCAGACATGGGGAACAGACTTGTCATTGTCAAGGGGAAGGGGGCAGGGAGTGGGATGGACTGGGAGTTTGGGGTAAAAGATGCAAAATGATTACATTTAGAATGGATAGACAATAAAGTCCTACTGTCACTATAGCATAGGGAACTATATCTAGTCTCCTGGGATAGATCATAATGGAAAATATTACATGAAAAAAGAATGTAAAAAGGTTACCCTTGAGTCTCTGTCTCTACTGATGGAGGAAATAATGTTTATACCTCAAAAGGAAAATGTGAGAATTAAAATATCTTATGTAAAACACTTAGAATAAAATCAGTAACTATTATGAAATTATTATTATCCATATATTAGTTATAGACGTTTTTGTTCTTATGAAACATTGTTAAATAAAAATGTTAAATTGGCAACCTCAAGGAAAACGTAAATAGAAAGAGACCAGAATTTCCTATTCATTGCAAATGTGTTCCCAAATTTAACTTCATGTCTCTTGATAATCAAGCAAAATAAGAAAATGTGGCTATAAACATAATTTTGTGTGTCCATGAGAAAATGATGTGTGCTAAGCAGAGATAACAAATTTAAATACCTGTATTTTCAAGTAATTTCTTTCATGCGCTTTTAATAAATGCATAGAAATCTCTGCATCTCTGTCTAACCTTTATAGTATGAGGTGAAATTTCAAAACTTAAGTGCGGTGTGTTCTGTGGAAGATAGTGACAATGCACAGGCAGTAGAGCAGAGTATGTAAGCACAATGACCTAGTTTTAAATCTAGGTTTAGCCTCATCTGTGGCTCCTTAGGTAAAATTTGCTTACTTACCTCAAGCAAATCTAAACTTTGGACTGCCTTGAAGACATAATTTAGATTCACTCAGTGTGAATTTAAAAAATTCTTAATGAACTGAGATTATTTGCATTAGTAGTCAAGTTTTACAGAAGAGTCACCAGAAGTTCTTCTTTGTAATAGCAAGGCAAGTTTCTTAGGTCTGGACAGGTCTTCTGCAGAAATTGTAGAGAAATGGGGAGTTAGAAAGTCTGAAGGTGCTGGATTTTCCCAATTTGTATGGTTGCCTTAGTAGTTTTTAACTTATTTTTTCATTTAAGAAAATTTATGTCATTTATCTTTGCCAGTTGACATTTTCCCATCAGTCTTTTCATCAGCCTCAAAGGTTGGTATTGAATATGGATTAGCACAAAGACCTAGAACCTAAACATTACATTGATTTGGGGAAATTAGGAACAACACCACCACCACTTGGGGAAAAAAATGATACTAGAAGGCTAGGACTGCACCCCAGACCATTCTAAGCAAAGACCCTATATATATATATATATATACACACACACACACACACATATATATACACAAATATATACATATATGTGTATATTACACATATACACATATATACACACATATATACATATATACATATATGTATATATGTATTTACCAGGATGAAGGATTGTTTCAGAAGAATATGACCATTGTATCCTAAAAACTTGAGACATTTTATGATGCTGGATTAAAAATAAATTATAATCCAAAATGGTGAAGTGTACATTTCTCCTTCAGATTGTAGATTTCATTGGCTTTAACCAAAGGAGAACTTTCCAACAGAGATTGAAACTTAAGAAGCACTAAACAAGAAATCCAGTAGGTAAGCAACAAGAACTAAAGTTGTGGGTCCTTATGTTTTTGTGAATAAATATTTGGGGTGTTAATGTTAGAAATGGTGGTGGTCAGAGGACTCTTTCAACCTCATCTTCTCTGAAAAAAATGTTTATCGTAAGTTAAAATGTACAAGAGCTTAGAATTTCTTTGACAAACTCAAAGCTCTCTGAAAAAGGAGGAAAAAAAGAGAGATTGTAGAATATGGGGAAAGAAAATTTCAAGTACAGGATTAGTATTCACTCTTTTAAAATGCATAAGTAGCTAATAATCTGTTTTTATAAGCTTTTTTTAAAATGAGGTACAAACATGCAGCTTGATGACTTATGAAACTAATTACTATACACACACACTGCATATTTTTTTACTTTTTAAAAATTCAGAATAGAGTATCTTATAAATGATTTCATACTTGGATACTCTCTCTTCCAGTGTAGTCAGAAATACTTAGGTGATAGAGAATTTTCATAGCTAAAAGATATATTATAAGAAATTTTATCCTTAGACTTCTCTTTGAGTGATGTAAGTGGATGCATGATACATGGATACTTGAGATTCCGAGAGTGAATATTTGCCTAACGTGTCACAGCAGTTTCATTATTACCAGAATGATTCATGATTCCAAGTATACTGAATTGGTCTAAATATATGATGATCAAAGTGTTAACTGACTTTTGTCCTTTAGGGATGGTTGTGTTTAGGAAAAGATGTTTTGCTTCACTGTAGCCAAAAAAAGATAAGCGGGGAGGCTGGAAATTTGCCCAGCTTCTCCAATCCCAAGGTCCTTGGGAAAATAACTTTTCTTCTTTTCTCATCCTCTTGAGGTGTTTTGCTAACAATGGTTTTTACCAAGCTTTCTTAGGAGTGAAAGAATCTGGAAGGGATATGGATGTCTGTACCAACCAATGCCCCCTCCCTCCCAACTACTTTTATTTCTTATTTTTTTAGTAAATTTTATGTAGGAGATGAAATTAGGTTGAAAAAAAAGTTGAATGAAAAGGACAACTATTATATTGGAAAGGAAATTACTCAAGATAGTTATCAAAATATTAAACTATTAAAAGCTCTGACCTCAGTACTGTTGGCCGGGAGCAGCAAGCGGAGCTGATAGTAAAAAAAAAATCAGTAAGAACTGGAGTAGTTTCTCTTTCCACATGTAAGGACCTTGGGAGTCACAGTGTGTCCTAAGAACAAGTCAGAATTTGAACAGACTACAAAATCAACACTTCTTTTTGTGTCTGTAAGAAAGAGAGGAAGGAACATAGGACTAACTACTGTCCCCAAGGTTGGAGAGAAAGACTGGTGAATACAGGGAGTTACAGCTTCCAGAGCAGAAACATACAAGCAGAAACTACTGTAGGAACGAGTGCTGGAAGGGCCAGTGCTGAACTGTAATTGACAATTTATTGGAGGCCCAGTATGGACAAGTCTGAGAATTAACAACTCCTGTCATTGTGGGATTTATATTTAGGGGATCTCCCAGGTTCCCACAGTATCCATTAGAGAAAAATACCTTCAGGCTTCTGGCAGGGAGAGGGGTAAAATTAACCATTTTGAAATAATACAAATACTCAGGGAAAGCCAGTTAACTTGAGCCTAACTTGCTGGTGTTTTTTTTTTTTGTTTTGTTTTGTTTTTTCTTGCTGGTGTTTAATTAGAACTTAAGTGATCTGGGGGAAGAGAAATGCACAACTGCAATCAATAACATTGAAAAGCCTCTGGCCAGCCTAACTAAGGGGAAAGGAGGAACGATACAAATTACTAATATGAGAAGTGAGAAAGAGGGGACATCACTACAGATCCCTAATACATTAAAAGCATAGTAAAGGATATCTATGAATAGGTCTGAGTGCACAAATCTGATAACTTAAATGAAATGGACAAATTCCTTAAAAGACATAATTTTCCAAAAGTTATACAAGAATAGACAGTCCAAATATGTATATATCTACTAAAGAAACTGAATCAGTAAGTAATAACCTTGTAAAACAAGGTTTAAGGTTTAAGGAATAAATTTCTGTGATCTCATTCAGAGGATAGAAGCAAAGGGGATGCGTCCTACTAACTCATTCTACAAGGCCAGCTTACCCTAAAAATAAAACCAGACAAAGGCATAAAAAGAAATGTAGAAACCAATATCTCTCATAAACAAAAATCCTCAACAAAATATTAGGAAATCAAATTCAACTGTGTATAAAAATAATTATATACCGTAACCAAGTGAGGTTTATACCAGGTATGCAAGGCTGGTTCAGCATCCAAATAGCATTTTATGTAATCCATCGCATCAACAGGCCAAAAAAAAAAAGGAAAAATACCATGATTATATTAATAGATGCAGAAAAAACTATTAGCAAAAGCCAATGCCCATTCATGATAGAAACTCTTAATTTAACTAGAAATATAGGAAAACTTCCTTAACTTGAAAAATATTATCTACAAAAAATCATATAGTTAATGTCACACTCAATGGTGAGAAACTTGAATCTTTTTCAGTAAGATTGGTTATAAGAAAGAATGTTTTCTCTCACCATTCCTTTTCAAGATTGTACTACAAGTACTAGCTAATGCAGTTATAAATCTGCAAGAGGAGAGCGAGGATTCCATTTAAAAAATAAATATAAAGTGAATAAAATATATGCAAACTTTTTTATGAGCTTAAGAGTGTGGAAGTTTTTTTCAGTTATGATTCAGTATTCAGAATCCATAAAGGAAAATATTGATAAATTTGACTATACCAAAGTCAAAAACTTCTGCAGGGTGAAACAAAGGAGAAAAACAACAACAACAACGACGACAACAACACTGTAATCAACTCTAGAAACAAGTGAGAAACTAGGGAAAAAGTATTTTCATTTCATCTGTAAGATCTTTCTTCCTAATTATGTAAAAACCTCACAAACATGTATTTGCGAAAGATGAAAGAATGATCAGATAGAGCACAGGAAAACAAATTTAAATATACCTTAAAGAGAAATTTAAAAAATTTCAACCTCACTCATGAGAGAAATGCAAATTAAAAGTAAACCAAAACCATCTTCACTTCTCAGATTAGCAAGAATGAAAAGGATGAGAACATATTCCATCGGCTAAGCTAAAGGGAAACAGGTCTGTCATACATTGCTGGTGGGTGGGATAACAAATTGTGTAATGCCTATGAAAAGAGTTAAACTAATATATCAAATTATGTGCCTTTACCCAATGATCAACAAATACCACTTCCCAGAATTGAGCTGATACACTTTTCTGCATAGATAGGATGACAATAGCTGTAAGGTGATTCACTTAAATGGCATCTATAACACAAAGAGTGGAAAACAACCCAACTGTTTATCAGTAGGGGACTGGTATTATACCACTCTTGTGATGAAGGTAAAGAAAATAAGGAAAATTTCTATATGCTGATATTTAAAAAGCTCAAAATACATCATCAGGTGATAAAGCAATTTTCAGAGTACTATCTATGGCAAGTTGCTTTTCTTTAGAATGAAGAGGGAGGAGTTCCAGTCATGGCTCAGTGGTTAACAAATCCAACTAGGAACCATGAGGTTGCAGGTTCGATCCCTGGCCTTACTCAGTGGGTTAAGGATCCGTGTGGCTGTGAGCTGTGGGTTAGGTTGCAGATGCAGCTCAGATCCCGAGTTGCTGTGGCTGTGATGCTGTGATGCAGGCCGGCTGCTGCAGCTCCAATTCGACCCCTGGCCTGGGAACCTCCACGGGAAGCGTCCCTAGAAATGGCAAAAAGACAAAAAGACAAAAAAAAAAAAAAGAAAGAGGGAAGATAAGTGTATGTTTATATTTGCCCAAAGCACCTCAGGATTGATGTACCCAAAAGTAGTCGCAGTGGTTGCCTATGATGGAGTGAGGTGGGGTAAATTTGGTTGATGGTGATGGGGTAAGTCTGAAACTTCTCATTGTTTACAGTTGTTTGCAGTTTTGTCCTTTAGATTTTTGACCTGTGTAAATGTATTGCATGTGCTAAGTGAATGAAAAAAATAAATAAAAACTTAAAAGTCAATGAGTCAAAATTATATAGTCATAGTATTTTGTTGCTGAAATAGTACTAGACTCCACACTTCACTGGTGAAAAAAAAAATGTTGAGGAAGGCTTAATTACTTGATTAAGTTCATGAAGCTAGATTGTATTAAATCTCAAATGGATTGCAGTAATGTACATTGTTAACATTTGAAATTCTGAGTATATTTTCTAAGACTGTTCTACCAGTGCAGTCCTCACAGAGGCTGCAATGTCAAGAAAATATGTTTACCCAGGTGCAGGGTCAAAATGGAAGTGCATTTGCATCCTTTCTCAAAGTATTATATATTATAAATGGGATAGGTCAAAATAGAACTCATGAAATTAATCTATAAGGATGAAGAAAAAAAATTAAAGGAGGTATGATACATGTGGAGATGTTCCTTATAAATATGCATAATTTATGGGAAGAAACAAATCTGTACACTCTTAGATATGTTTATTGAGAAAGGGAATTGATATAAGCCATTTGCTTTAGATAAATTATACAGTTTAATATAAATTGAATAATATTTTATAAATTTTGGAAAAATTTGAATTTTTTAATAAAAAGGCTTACTCCATAGTTTCAAGTTTACAATGCATGCTTTGTGAAGCAAAATTGTGCTACTATTAAACACAGTGAAAACTTAAAATGGAATTGAGCAGTATGGATAAATAAAACCGATGCCTCTTCCCACAAACCTTCTAGGATCTAGAGCTATTGAATATTTAAAAAATTAAGGTGAAGTTTATAATATAAAATGTCATCTATTGACTTTTAAAAGTTTTTGAATCATTAGCTTCAATTTAGTTAATCTTGGCTTATATTCTTCTAAATCACTCTAGTATTATATGAAGAATTTCATCAAATCAAAATCAGGGATTTTCATGCTCTTTTTCATAAAGAGTTCTGGGTATTTTTGGCCATACTTCTGTTTTTATTGCTATGTATTTCATTGTTACTATATTCAGGTCCTTAATTTCAAGCTAACTTTGTTTTCCATTATACTACAATGAATCAAGCAACAACTAAAATGAACAGAAACCATTTTTTTTCCTCCTTTGTGGTATCTTAATTTTTAAAGTATCATTTCTATGAAAAACCAGAGTTTACAAGGGATTAGATGAAGCTAGGATTCAAGCTAGGATTTATGCAGTTCTGGCAGTATAAGAGTTTAGGGCAAATCTCAGATTTTCTATTGTTTATGCAGTTCTAGCAGTATAAGAGTTTAGGGCAGATCTCAAACTTTCTATTATTTTTCTCTATTGCACCCTGTTTTTTTTTGTGGTTTTTTTGTTTTTTTTTTGTCTTTTTGCCTTTTCTAAGGATGCTTCCCGTAGCATATGGAGGTTCCCAGGCTAGGGGTCGAATCGGAGCTGTAGCCACCGGCCTACACCAAAACCACAGCAGCACGGGATCCAAGCCGCGTCTGCAACCTACATCACAGCTCACGGCAATGCCAGATCCTTAACCCACTGAGCAAGGCCAGGGATCGAACATGCAAGATCATGGTTCCTAGTCAGATTCATTAACCACTGAGCCGCGATGGGAACTCCCTGCACCCTCTTCTTTGCCTTGCAATTTTTTTTTTTTTTTTGGTAGTTGAAACAGTTATTAAGTTTAGTAATGCAACACAAGGCAATGAAAAAGTTATTAAAATCTGATACTTGGCGCCTAAAGCATAGCAGTTGTTCCCCAAATGTCTATTTAGAGAAGTTATTTTGTCTTGTCATTTCTTTGTAGCATATTATAGGGTGTTTTGGTCATCTCCTATTTACCCAGCTGGTGAGTAAGGGATCGTCTGCTCTAAAATCGCTGTTACCGAACCAGGTTCATTTGCCCTGTGTACAGCAAGCCAAAATTCTGAGACACTGAGGTTTGCAGCAAAGAGAGGGTTTTTTCCCAAAGAAGCCAGGAAAGTTGACCAGAGAAATCTTCTTTCCTGAAGGCAAGGGGCTCAGGGTATTTATATCACAAAGAATAAAGAAGCAGCGCTGTCTGAGTCATAAGGAGTGTGGGAAAAGGTGATTGGAAAAAGTGTAGTAGTTGTCCTGCTGTGCAGCCATAACTAGGCCTCTGCTTGTTCTGAGGGTGGTTTTCTGACCTATGATTTCAAAAGTCACCAAGTACACTTGCACATGCTCATTCGAGGGGTTCCTGGTCCTTTCTAGGTTTAACCAGCTAACTCCACGTTCCTTGGAAACATCATATTGTTCCTGCTATGTGCCACTGGGAAAACAAGCAAGTCTTAACCTTGAGTAGTGAAGTCAGGTGAAATTGATTTCACCCACAGTTTCATTGCCAAATGTACCTACCCAGCAATCAAACAGAAATTTAATAATCAAATACATTCACAGCCCCAGAGGAGGACATGGCATGCCACACAGGGATATAGAGTTGCACTCAGTAATACAGAGGATAAATAGGAAACTGAGGAGGTAGGTTTTGTAGTAAAAAGACCATGGGGAACCTGTGGGTGGATATAATTGGCTTATTTAAAAAGCTTTGCAGATTTGCCTGCTGGTGAAACCCATTAGGTAGAGGAGGATCAGGTGGGGGGTCCAGTTGGTCTGGATAAAAGATCTGGTCAGGTGGGGGCTTTTCTCCCTGTGTGGAAGAATATCTGATGAGAGCAGCTGGTCCTGTAAGGTTCAAAACATCAAGGCAATAGCACATAAATTTTGAGTATTATGATACTTCAGAGTTGTAGTTTAAAATGTTATGTTCCTAGAGTTCCTGTTGTGGCTCAGCAACTTAAGAACCCAACGTTTGCTCTGTGAGGATACAGGTTCAATACCTGGCCTCACTCAGTGGGTTAAGGATCTCGTGTTGCTGCAGGCTACGGCTCAGATCTGGTGTTGCCCTGGCTGTGGCCTAGGATTGCAGCCACAGCTCCAATCCTGGTACTTCCATGTGCTGCAAGTATGGACATAAAAAAGAAAAAAAAAAGAAATTAAAATATTATGGTCCTTTTGAAGAGAACTTTTCTATTTATTTTTGTTTTCATTCTCTCTTAATGAATTTTTCTTTCTTTTCCCTGAAAGCTCCAGAAGTAGGTCCTTCTTCTATGTGAAATGTTCAGTTTTGCATAATTAAAGATCTTATATGGTACATCTAATATCTAAAACTCTACAAGAATGAGCTACAGATTTAACACAATTTTTAAAAAATACTGCTGCATAAAAAGTTAAGAGATTTTATAATATTATGGCATATTCCCTTTTGATGATTTTTTAAATTCATAAAATATAGGGAGGCACTGTGGGGTGTGATAAAATGGAAAGAACAAAAAAGTGTAGGAAACAAGGTTCTAATCCAGTTCTTTTGGATATAATTTAGTAGTTCTAGTCTTCAGTTTCTTTAGTGGAGAATAACATGGTAAAACAAGATTTTTATTTTCTTTCTGTTTCCAATATTATTTTAATTCATCCAAGTTTAAACATGTCTTAAACATACTTGGCCAATTTGCATGTGTATTTTAGTTTTAGTTCTGTAAATAATGACCCAAAGGTGTTGTAATAGATTGGCTATCAGAAGAAAATGGTATCATTCATTTGATAACAAAAGGGAGGGAAGCCAAGGGAAAATATACCCCTACTAAAATATTTTGCTCATGTTTACCTTGGTAATTGTGTACCAAATCATTTCTATTTTAGAATTTTTGCAAGGATCATAATGATTTATTGAAAGTATTTACAAACACTTCAGCTTTAAAAAACCTTTTTATACCCATGTTAACAAAAGTTGTGCAGATAAAATCTAGCACCTGTTCTTTAAAAGAAAATTTGGTCACTTGGATACAAGTTGAAGGAAAACATCTTCTTCCCTTTATAGTGATTCTATTTGTTCATTCAGAATTTACTGAATACAAGATTGAGACAAAATAGGTTAACCACAACAAAATATGAATGGGAACCTGTTGCTCTACTTTCATTTCCCTTAATACTTGTAGGAGTTTAAAACACACATAGAAAGATCTAGCTTTGGCAGAAATAACAAATGAATCAAAATGAAACTCAAAACTGCAGACAAAAGAGATAGGATGCTCTTCTTCTGTGTAGCTTTGGGGGTTAATTATAGACTTTTGGGTGCATGATACAATTGGGATACTATGGGTGGGTTCTTGTATCATTGTGTAAGTCATTCTAATTTCTCCATTTTTTTTCTTTTTACCTGTGGAAAATCTTTGGAAAATAATTCATTTTGGAATGTTAGAAGATTTTGATAAGATGAGACTTACTTAGAAGAGGGAAAGCTTTGGACTGGCCTGGAGTTTAGCTATGAGTAGTGCTAACTGTTCTGTCTTTTTAAAGTTGCTCAGCTGCTTTTATAGTAATAGAAGAAATGGGGAGAAGATAGCAGAAGATTTCTCTCCATAAATAAAAGTCATGGAGTTGTCTGAAGCTTCTCTTTCATTCAACATCCTGGTAAAAGTCATGGAGTTGTCTGAAGCTTCTCTTTTATTCATCTTCCTAGATGCCAATCCTGTGGTTGGGCAAAAATAGAGTCTGCATTTATAAAATCAGCTGCAGCTGAGCATCTATCTGAGCACAAACTGAGATCCCATCTAGATCCTATGCCATTTTATTCACTTGGTGGTATTACCAAATGTCCCATGTAAATAAAGTTTTTCTTTACTCTTGAAAAAAATTAATTTTTTTTTGGTCTTTTTGCCTTTTTTAGGGCCGCTCCCATGGCATATGGAGGCTCCCAAGCTAGGGGTCTAATCGGAGCTGAGGCCGCTGGCCTACAACACAACCACAGCAATGCGGGATTTGAGCCACATCTGCAACCTACACCACAGCTCACGGCAACGCCAGATTTTTAACCCACTGAGCAAGACCAGGGATCAAACCTGCAACCTATTGGATTCGTTAACCACTGAGCCATGACGGGAACTCCGAAAAAATTTAATTTTTTGATTTTTGTCCTTTCTCAAAGAGGTAGCTTCTAAATGGTCTTTATTCTAGCAGTTTATTTTATTATTCATTGGCTGTTAGAATTAAAACACACATATATATTTCACTAGCAGCAAGTGATTTGAAATTGGTGATCAGGTTACTCATCTTTGATTTCCTATTGTTAAGTAGAGTGATGAAACATCCAAAACAAACAATACTTAGTTTTTATTCTTAATCCCTCTTTTAATGAATTCTTTTTTATTTCTATCTTTTTGGCCATTCTGGCACCATGAAAAATTTCCTGGGTTAGGGATTGAACTCTAGCCATAGTAGTGGCAACATCAAGTCCTTAACTGTTAGGCCACCAGGGAACTCCTTTTAATCAGTTTTCATAGTGCCCACACCTTGATTATCTACTGATAAAAATTGTACCAATCTTTAAAGGCTCATGTCATATATGATCTTCTGTAAAGTACTTATTTTTTCCACCTATCCAAATCAATATATTCTTCTATACCCTTTCAGACCAACAATATTTTATGTTTCTTATCTTACTTTTCCTAGAATTAAATTTGTATGTGTATGCTTTATCAATAGCATTGAATTCAAATACTTTATTCTCTTCAAAATATCTGTCAAATACCTTCTAGGGACTTGTTTTAGGTTTATGAATTACATCATTGCAAAAAAGAGACAAGATGTTTTGCTTGGTGGAAATTATATTCTCCTTGATGGAGAAAAATATAATGAATATACCAATTAAACACAATGATAGACAATGCTAAATATTATTGGATTAAGGAAAAAAGTAAGACAATGTAAGGGGAATAGGAGTGACAGGAAGTTGGAGTTCCAGAGCATAATGAGGTGATCAGGGTAGGCCTCTTTGAGAAGGTGACATTTTAGTGAAGACTCATTGGTGGATAGTGTTAGCTATATCCCTCCCTGGGGTTGGGGGAATTTGGAAGAATATTCCAGGCAGAGGAAAGAGCCATTACAACGGTCCTAAAGCAGAATAGTGTAAGATAAGTGAAAGAGGCCAGTGTAAATGGAAGGGAACCTGTTTGGAAATTTGAAATGTGGTAGGAGGTGATGTCAGGATGATAATGAGAGGCTGGATCATTAGGGGCTTTATGAGCCCTTTAAAAGGTTTTATCTTTTACTAAAGTGAAGTATGCAGACAATGCAGGATTTTTAGCAGATGAGTGACATGATTTGACTGCTTTAAAATGATCTTAGTGCAATTATTATATTGAGAGTAGGAATTAGCAGTGCCAGGGATAGAAGCAGGTAGACTAGTTAAGAGGATATTGCAGAAGAGGGATGATATTATCTCAGATCATAAGGCATCTTTATTAAAGGCAATCGGTGGACATATTCCAGGGAATTTTGTAATGGGCGGAATATAAGGAGTTTAAGAAATATTGATGTGATATATATTTGACATTCTATATATATGTGTGTGTGTGCAACATTCTATATATATGTGTGTGTATTTATTACATTCTATGAATGAGTAGGCACACATTCTTTTGCTAAGTGTTGTTTACAACTAGTTATTTATTATATAGGCACTAGCTATATAAAACATAAAAGGAAGTTCCCATTGTGACTCAGTGGATTAAGAACCTGACCAGTATCCATGACAGTGCAGATTTGATCCCTGGCCTTGTTCAGTGGGTTAAGGATCTGTCTTTGCTGCAAGCTGTAATGCAGGTTGCAGATGCCGCTTGGATCTGTTGTTGCTGTGGCTGTGGTGTAGACTGGCAGCTACATCTCCGATTTGACCCTTAGCCTGGGAACTTCCATATGCATAGGTGTGGCCCTAAAAAGACAAAAAACCCAAAAAAACCCAATATAAACAAACTCCCTCCCACCCCCCACAAAAAAAATTAAAGCATCCTTGTGTTTTCTTCTTACTTCATATATTGGTATTATTAGATGATAGAAACATTTATATTCTATCGTAAGGTAGTCATACTTTGAGAACTAGAGTAAATATTTTTCTTTAATTTCTGATTCTTTGATAAAGATTTTACCAAATCTGTAATATTTTGGGAAATAAAATTTTTAAAAGTTACAACTTCATGGCTTGTATTCTGTAGATTTGTAAAAACATGCCATATTTTTCTTTTCTCTTCTCTTTCTCCTCTCCTCTGCTGTCCTCTCCTTTTTCCCTTTCTAGGGCTGCACCTGCGACATATGGACATTCCTGGGCTAGGGGTGGTAATGGAACTGTAGCTGCTAGCCTATACCACAGCCACAGCAATGCCAGATCTGAGCCGCATCTATGGCCTACACTGCAGCTTGAGGCAACACCAGATCCTTAACCCACTGAGAGAAGCCAGGAATTGAACCTACATCCTGATGGATACTGGTTGGGTTCTGAGCCACAATAGGAACTCCTCATATTTTTTACAATTAAGAGTTTTAAGGTATACCTGTCATATTAACTTTCTGTAAAAATGTCAGGTATTCTGGAAATTAGCTCAAAAAATGAATCAGATGCACAGAGATTATGTCTTTGCCAGCCCAGAAAATATATGCAGTGCTCCTATGCCTGAATACCCCTTTATTCTTTTCATGATTTATCATGGAAATGTGAGTTGACAGTTTTATGTGTGGAATGCAAATCTGGCTCACTTTATCAATCCCATGCATATTAATATGTATGTATGATAATTTTTGTTGCTTGTAGAATGGCCTTTAGATAGTACTTCAATTCTATGCAATTTAATAGGTGAAATGTTGCAATGTATGCATTCCATGGGCTTGTTTTTATTAAACTAGTTAACTAGATTTAGAAATTTGCTCAGCGATTGTCATTCTGTTGTATTTCTGTACATGATCAAAAAAAGGAGAGGTAAGAAGCATTATCATATATGTGCATGAATAATACATTTGCCAATGTAAATGTTGTTTCTATTTATGGAAACTTAATAACTTTATTGAAGCAAGAGAATCATTTTGGAAGAGTAATCGTTACAAAATGAATACACACATTTTCATAAAGTTCCAGAAATTATCTTGAATTAGAGTAATTATGATCTACCAAGTGATTCTTAGCTTTCTAATATAATTATAAAAGAAAATAAAACTTGATAATCCCTAATTATTCTCTCCACATGTCAAATATCATTAATCAGCTAGACTTGGTTATAAAGATGAAAAACCTCCCTTTGTCCTTTTCCCTTAGCTTTTCTCAACATTATTCTTCACAGATTTAGGAGTTTGTGTTTTGCACTGAAGGAATTTATATTTGAATCCTCAATCTAAGCATTTCCTAGCTGGGTAAATTTAGAGAATCTTTTAAACTCTTAAGTGCCAGTTGCTCCAACTATATATTGCTTCATAGATTTTAATTGTGTATATAATTGAGGAGGTAAAATGTTTACCGTTCTTTCCTACACAGAGCTAGGACTCAGTATGATTATTATTATAACTATCATCATCATCATATATGTATGATTTATAATAAGGGAATCTTTTCCCTTTGTATAGATAATAGTTCTATTCTATGAAATACATAGATTCTCTGCTCAGAAAACTTTTTTAAATTACTTAATGAATTACATTGCATTTATAGGTGTACAACAATCACCACAACCAAATTTTACAGCATTTCTATCCCAAACCCTCAGTGCAGCATGGGGACATTTTTGTGAGGTGCTAGAGAGCTATAAAGAAAAAACTTAAAATAAAAAGAAATGTAAGCCCAGGTGGGCTAAAATATATTTTGGAATCAGCCCTCTTCCCTGTTGTCTGTCCCACTTAATTTTCTTTTTGTTTAGTTTGGTGTTGGTTTTTATTTTTGCAAATGGAAAATGTGGGTAGTAATTTGATCTATATTAAGAGCTTAAATCAGAATTTTGTGATAGTAGAGTTAAGGGAAACAAAACTCTAGCCTTTCCTAGTGAATCATCTGTGTAAACACACATAGGAGTCATAGTTACCACTACATTATGGATTCACAAAAATTACCTGTATTCCATTCATTGTAGCTATACTGCATTTTACCAGCTCCAAAGTGAAAATCTGAATAAATTAATGGACAGTTTAACCCAGGTTATAGTCATTCATGCAGCCAGTCAGTCCACATTTTCCTGTGCATTCCACAAATAGGCCAGCCCAGTTTAGAGCAAACATGAGACAGATGAGGAAGCAGTAGGAGGTCTCAGGTATACATGGATCAGGGTGTTAACCAGGCCCACTCTTGTGAGAAAGGTGACCTGTCATTATTTTTACTCCATTCCCCCATCATCTTTGCTAGTGTTGCATGATTTTTATATCTAAATAAGTAAGGATCTGGTTCTTAGTCAACTGTCTATTCTATTTTAATTTAAAGTGTTTTATCTTTTTTTCTCCAGTCTTTAAATATAACTTGATAAAGAAACTGAGCCGCTTCATTCTAGTAGAAGTTTGGGATTTTTTTTTTTTTTGGTGAAGAATTCTTTTTTAATTTAATTTTAAATATTTATTTATTTATTTATTATAGCTGGTTTATAGTGTTCTGTCAATTTTTGTACTGTACAGTGTGTTGACCTGGTTACACATACATGTATAGATGATTAGATATAGTTCCCAGTGCTATACAGAGGATCTCATTGATAATCCATTCCAAAGGCAACAGTCAGCATCTATTAACCCCAGGATCCCAGGCCATCCCACTCCTTTCCCCTCTCCCTTGACAACCCCAAGTCTATTCTCTAAGTCCATGATTTTCTTTTCTATGGAACAATTAATTTCTGCCATGAATTAGATTCTAGGTATAAGTGACATCATATGGTACTTGTCTTTCTCTTTCTGACATCACTCAGTATGAAAGTCTCAAGTTCCATCCATGTTGCTGCAAATGTCATTATTTTTTTCTTTTTTGTGGCTTAGTGGTATTCCATTGTGTATATATACTGCTTCTTCCTAATCCAATCGTCTGTCAGTAGACATTTGGGTTGATTTCATGTCTTAGCTATTGTGAATAGTGCTTCAATGAACATGCGGGTGCATGTGTCTTTTTCAAGGAAAGTTTTGTGCAGATATATGCCCAAGAGTGGGATTGCTACATTGTGTAGTAGTTCTATGTATAGTTTTCTAAGGTACCTCCATACTGTTCTCCATAGTGGTGGTACCAGCTTGAGTGAAGGAGGGTTCCCTTTTCTCCACACCCCCTCCAGCATTTGTTGTTTGTGGACTTATTAATGGTGGTCATTTTCACTGGTGTGAGGTGGTACCTCATAGTAGTTTTGATTTTCATTTCTCTAATAATCAGGGATGTTGAGCATTTTTTCATGTGCTTGTTGGCCATTTGTATATCTTTTTTGGAGAAATGTCTATTCAGGTCTTTTGCCCATTTTTCCATTGATTGATTGGCTGTTTTGCTGTTAAGTTGTATAAGTTGCTTGCATATTTTAGAGATTAAGCCCTTGTCCGTTGCATCATTTGACACTGTTTTCTCCCATTCTGTAAGTTCTGTTTTTGTTTCTTTTTGGTTTCCTTTGCTTTGCAAAAGCTTGTCCATTTGATTATGTCCCATTGGTTTATTTTTGCTTTTATTTCTGTTGCTTTGGGAGACTGACCTGAGAAAACATTTGTAAGGTTGATGTCAGAGAATATTTTGCCTATGTTCTCTTCCAGGAGTTTGATGGTGTCTTATCTTATATTTAAGTCTTTAGGCCATTTTGAGTTTATTTTTATGCATGGTGTGAGGGGTGTTCCAGTTTCATTGATTTATATGCAGCTGTCCAGGTTTCCCAGCATTACTTGCCGAAAAGGCTGTCTTTTTCCCATTTTATGTTCTTGCCTCCTTTGTCAAAGATTAGTTGACCATAGGTGTCTGGGTTTATTTCTGGGTTCTCTATTCTGTTCCATTGGTTTATATGTATGGTACCAGTACCACACTGTCTTGGTGACTGTGGCTTTGTAATGTTGCCTGAAGTCTGGGAGAGTTATGCCTCTTCCTTGGTTTTTGTTCCTCAGGCTTGCTTTGGCAATTCTGGGTATTTTGTGGTTCCATATCAATTTTTGGATTGTTTGTTCTAGTTCTATGAAAAATGTCATGGATAATTTGATAGGGATTGCAATGAATCTGTAGATTGCTTTGGGTAGTATGGCCATTTTTACAATATTAATTTTTCTGGCCGATGAGCATGGATATTTTTCCATTTCTTTGATCTCCTTGATTAATGTTTTATAGTTCTCGGTTTATAAGTCTGTCACCTCCTTGGTCAGCTTCATTCCCTGGTATTTGATTTTTTGGGGTGCGATTTTAAAAGGTATTGTGTTTTTGTATTCATTTCTAATATTTCATTGTTAGTGTACAGAAATGTGACTGATTTCTGAATGTTAGTCTTATATCCTGCTACTTTGCTGAATGTGTTGATCAGTTCAAGTAGTTTTTGGGTTGAGTCCTTAGGGTTTTCTATGTATAGTATCATGTTACCTGCATAGTGACAGTTTACCTCTTCTCTTCCTATTTGGATGCCTTTTGTTTCTTTTGTTTGTCTGATTGCTGTGGCTAGGACTTCCAATACTATGTTGAATAACAGTGGTGAGAATGGGCATCCTTGTCTGGTTCCAGATTTGAGTGGAAAGGCTTTCAGCTTTTCTCCATTGAGTATTTTATTTGCTGTGGGTTTGTCATAAATGGCTTCGATTATGTTAAGGTATATTCCCTCTATACCCACTTTGGTAAGAGTTTTGATCATGAATGGATGTTGGACTTTGTCAAATACTTTTTCTGCATCTATTGAGATGATCATGTGGTTTTAGACTTCTCTTTTTTTTTTTTGTCTTTTGTCTTTTTTGTTGTTGTTATTTCTTGGGCCGCTCCCGCAGCATATGGAGGTTCCCAGGCTAGGGGTTGAATCGGAGCTGTAGCCACCGGCCTATGCCAGAGCCACAGCAACGCGGGATCCGAGCTGTGTCTGCAACCTACACCACAGCTCACGGCAATGCCGGATCGTTAACCCACTGAGCAAGGGCAGGGACCGAACCCGCAACCTCATGGTTCCTAGTCGGATTCGTTAACCACTGCGCCACGACGGGAACTCCATAGACTTCAATTTTGTTAATGTGGTGTATGACATTGATTGATTTGCATATGTTGAACCTTCCTTGTGCACCTGTGATGAATCCTACCTGGTCGTGGTGTATGATCTTTTTGATATGTTGTTGGATTCAGTTGGCTAAAATCTTGCTGAGAATTTTTGCATTTATATTCATCAAAGATACTGGCCCATGGTTTTCTTTTTTGGTGGTATCTTTGTCTGGTTTTGGAATTAGGGTGATGGTGGTGTCATTGAATGTCTTTGGGAGTGTTCCTTCTTCTTCAACCTTTTGAAAAAGTTTAAGGAGGATGAGTATCAGTTCCTCTTTGTATGTTTGGTAGAATTCACCTGTGAAGCCATCTGGTCCTGGACTTTTATTTGTAGGGAGTGTTTCATTTCTAATGATCAGTCTGTTCTGTTGATCTATTTCTTCTTGATTCAGTTTTGGCAGGCTGAAGTCTTTAGAAAGTTATCCATTTCTTCTAGCTTGTCAAATTTGTTGGCATACAATTGTTCATAGTATTCTCTCATGGTTTTTTTTTATTTCTGTAGTATCTCTTGTGACTTCTCCCCTATCATTTCTTATTTTGTTTATTTGGGTTTTTTCTCTCCTCTTAGTGAGTCTAGCCAGAGGTTTTGTCAATTTTGTTTACCTTTTCTGTGAACCAGCTCTTGGTTTTATTGATCTTTTTTGTATTTTTTTTTGTATCTCAATTTTATTGATTTCCTCTTTGATCTTTATGATTTCCTTCCTTCCGCTAATTCTAGGTTTTGTTTGTTCTTTTTCTAATTCATTCAGGTGTTGGGTTAAGTTACTGACTTGAGATTTTTCTTCTCTTTTGAGGAAGGCCTGTATTGCTATGAATTTCCTTCTGAGCACTGCTTTTGCAGCATCCCATAAATTTGGTGTGGTTGTGTCTTCATTATCATTTGTCTCGAGTTTTTTTTAATTTCCTTCTTGATTTTCTCATTGATCAGAAAACATAAAAGTGTTATTTCCTTCTTGTATACTCTGTAGTTACACTGACCCATTCCCATGTGTGTATACACACACAAGGTTTTCCTTAAAAACAGCAATAGAATGCTTCTCAGATCCAGATCTCTTCCCCTAGTCTGCAGCCCTCTCCAACTGTCATCTTCTACCTCTCTGCACTGTACCATCCCAGTTTCTTGAAAGGATTGCTGTGCTTAATTTCTTTATTCCCCACCTCACATTCACAACTTTGTTCTGGATTTGGTGCTCATCTTTCCCTTCTGATGAGTATTCCATAGTCTTAATATCTGTATATACAATGAATTTTTTTCCCAGCTTTAGTGGCATTTGACAGAATTGGCTACTTCTTCTATTTTCAGTGTCTCATCCAATCACATCATTGTCCCAACTTTGCTTTCCTTATAGCATCCTGACTGTTGATTCTTAGTCTCCTTTTCTTATTCTTCAAAGCTTATCATTAAATTCACTAATTTCTCAGGAACTTGTGATGAACTCTTGACTTCACCAAAGTTCACTTTTTATAATCCTTTCAATTTATTAATAAATTTTTGAGCAGAAATAATGAAAAACATGAACCAACAACTGTAATACAAAACCTGATTGCTCTGGCTTAAAAAGTAGAATACATATTTTATTTCTTTCCCTTACCTTTTACATCTGCTACATCAATAAGTCCTGTCACCTCTACCTTTGAAGTGTATGCTACATCTGATTACTTGTCTTTATTTCTACTATCGTTATCTCCCCTGGGATACAATCTTACTGTTTTCTCTATAGCTATATGATACATAAAAGGAATAAGCAGGGTATAGTTATATATACACAATATACTTAGATACAATACAGTTAGACTTGTTAAGCTGTGGGGAAAAATTAAGCTTGGAAGGGTGTTATGTATGTTCTAGAAGTGAATGTGGCTCCAATTTTAAAGTTACGCAATAATAAGAATTAACTTCTAATAGGAAGTTGAATATAGGCCCCACTGAATAGTTGACATATGAATAAATGTTCATAATGAATGTTATTCATTATGAATATTAATGTTAAATGTGGTCTTGAATGTCTTCTAAGTTTCAGCAGAAGCCATGAGGCAAATGATACAGGAGAAAATTATTAACAGAGTTCTTAATTACGCAAATTATAAGATATTGTGAAAAAGAATCTGCCAGTATTAGTCCATAAGGCACCTGTGGGCTACAGAAGGGCAGAGGAAGACATGTAATATGAAGTTGGAGACATTGTAATGGAGGTCTTCTTTAGCGAGAAGGAGTTACTGGCATTATTGTAACTTTCCTCTAACTTCCTATTGTGAGGCAGTATATCCTCCTTAGCTCAGGTCAAATGAAAGTGGACTTCAGATGAACCAAGTCTGTATTCAGGTCTATAAAATCTAAATGCAAGAGACCAGAGCTGGTTACCTTGGAACAAGGTCACATGTACTGCTTTGAGAGAGAGCTGTACTTCCACTTGTTGCCAAGCAGAGATACTATTTTTTTCATGTGCTAGAGAAGAATACTAAACAAAATGCTAACAGTGAACCATCCCTAAAGGACTCTTTCTGAGAGTACTGCCAGCCAGGTTTGAGAACCTCCACAGGAAAGCCTGGAAATCTAGCATGCCCTATGAGAGGTGGAACTTAAGTAACGGGGACATAAACAACCACAGAAGGAACACTGTCATCCACTTACGGAACTTCAGGAAGCTAGGCAATGATGAAGAAGGCTCCTAAAAGAAAGAGTTAGCTTTTGGCATATACTAAACCCAAATGATACTATTCCTGGATTACATCTCCAGGCATGTGAGACTTTCTTATTCTTATCTCTCTCCACTTCTCTTGCTTCTACTTGGAAGGTTCCCCAAAGAGCCACAGTATGGGGCAGGAGACCAAGACAAAGGAACTGTGCTTTTCCTTTCTGTTGATTCTTACTTATCACCTGAGGAGAGAGAAATTGTAGACTTAAAGAGAAGTTAAACACTTGATGTTAAACTATGAAGGATTTATATTATCTGAAAGAACCAGAAATCTATGACATTTTCTTGAGATTTCATTTAGAGTTAGGAAAGAAAATCAATCTACAGAATGCACTGAAAGGGGAAGTTATGAGGAAGAATAAAGTTTCTTCCTGATTGCATTCTACCACATCCAATTTTTCAATAAATTGAATATATGTAATTTTATAAATTTAATTAATTAAGTTCTTCACTGAGTTATAATTGGTTCTGTTGGGAACTTTGTTGATTAGATTCATTTTTTCTTTATCTAAAATTAGAGATCAGTTCATTTAATAGGAACAATTTGGCAAATTAGTCTCTGATAAATTCAGGAATAATTGTGAATGCCTTTGAAATGCACAAAATATTGGGTGTTCTGTCTAGCTCATTATTCACTAACTTTGAGCTGTGTAACCACTCTAATTTGTAGATAAATGATAGCAAGCAATGGATATGGTTTTCTTATATGTAAAATAAATTTTCTCCAGTAGAGGTGCTATTGATTTCTTTCTCCTTCCTCCTAAAGTCAGTTTCCATCTATTGTTTAAATTCATTTTAACATTCTTGATTACTTAATGTGTCTCTTAATTCTTCCTTGAACTGTTTTGCTATATATCACTGGTTTTGTCACTAAATAATTAAATAAAAATATTGAGATACATCCATTTTATGTATGAGGGTTATTATTTTATTCTTATTTATAGTTTATCCACATTTATTTTTTACTGTTTAATTGAAATAGAGTTGATTTATAGTATTATATATTTTCAGGTGCACAGCATAGTGATTTAGTGATTTAGATTACACTACATTTAAAGTTATTATAAGACATTGGCTATAATTCTCTGTTCTATATAATATATCCTTTTTGTTTATCTATTTAATACATAGTGGTTTGTATCTCTTAATTCCATACCTCTACCTTTCCCCTTTCCACTTCCCTCTCTCCACTAGTAATCACTAGTTTTCTATATATGTAAGTCTGTTAGTATATAACTGTTCGAAGTATTATGATATTTTGTATCTCTGTGGTATTAGTTGTTATTTTTCCTTTTCTATTTGTTATTTTGTTTATTGGAGCCCTCTCTTCTTGTTGAACCTTCTTGGCTAGAGGTTTATCAATTTTGTTTATCTTTTCAAAAAAGTAGTTCTTGGTGTCATTGATCTTTGATTTATTAATATAATAAAAGTATACATTTTATTCTATGTAGATTTGTTTTCCCAAACTTTTATAATTTTATTGGTCAAATTAGGCAGTTAATTACTCATTGGTTATGTTTAACATTAAGAAAAATTTAAATTTATTCAAATAAATTGAATAATATTTTTATCAGACTTTTTATTTCTATACTAATTGTGTTTTGTAGTATGTCAGTTCAAAGGAAATTTCTGAGATCTTTAAATAATTTAAAACCTTGGTCTGATATTACCTTAAGTTAATTAACAGATACTCATTGTATGCCTAAATAATTTTTAAGTAAAGTAACTAATTTTTAATTACCAAAGCCTGGTTACTAAACATTATTTTGATTCTATATGCCTTTTTACTTTAATTTAATATGCTATAGAGAGGCTATAGCTGTAAGTCATGAATGTGTAAAAGAGGCATATGTAACATTAGAAAATTTTATTTTGTATGTTCACGGAACTGCTGGTAAGACAGTTTTAATTTATCCAATCCCTTGCTTTTATATGTGAAACAGTAGTTACTTTTGTTAAAAGAATCTGTACTATGAGCAGTGATGATAAAGAAATACAATTGTGTGCCTGTTTTTGTTTATCAAGGGAAAAAGTGTAGGTTTTTTCCTAATGCAGAAGTTTTCAGGCTTCTTAGTCTCTGAACCATTTATACTTCGTAGACCTCAAAGAGCTTTTGTTTATGTATATTAACTCTTTATATTTACCATATTGGAAACAGAAACTGACATATTTAACATTATTGATTCATTTGAAGATAGTGATAATAAACACATTACATTTTAAGAAAAACAGCATCTTGGTATTATTATGAAAATTGTTTTCATCTTGCAGCCCCCCTGATTGAACCACTGTCCTAAATTAGTGTCCATTGATTCCAGAGAGTAAAGGGACATAATGAAGGATAACATTTGGATTCACTCAATTTGAAGTTGAACTTTTGTCTGAAGTTTTTAATTAGTGTCTTTAGGTATAATAGGAGAGGTTGTTTTTTAATTCATTGCAGTCTGCCTAGGTGGTAAAGATTCTGTGTTTTTTCAGATTTCTATATCTTATACTGAATTTATTATCTTCTTTACTACTTAAAGGAAGGAGAAAAAAAGACCAAAGTTTCTTTGCTTTTGGATAAGCTATAGTTCTTAGCAATTGTGTTATTTTTTATGTGTCCTTAAAATGTTTTATTGTCACCTTGATTAAATATAAAACCAACTATTGCTTCTCAGGCAACTGTGATTCTATCCTAATCAAGTGCCCACATCTTTGACAACGCTTTTGATTTTATTTTTCCCAAATCTACACTAATACTTGTAAAAAGTACACTTAAAATTTTCTTTGAGATTTTCCAGACAGCTCCTGGAAAATTATACATAACTTCCTTTTTTTCTCTTTATTTAAAGGGAAATGCTAGAAATCATTAGCTTTGTTTTATGTGTTGCTGTTCTAAGAGTTGCATAGAAAATGCCAGATCAGAACATATACCCAGCCTTCTCAAGTTTTGTATAGATAAGGTATTATTAAATAGAAATATTTTAGAAAATGTATGCATTATGGGAAGACTCTGGAGATTTATCATACGCTTCTTTCCGTGATATGTATTTACCCTTAGGGAAAGCACTGATCAAATTTCTTTTAAGACAATTATATACTTACTGTGCTGCCATAGAGAATATTAGTTTCCTCTGCCCTGATATTATTACTTCTAGAGATAACTAACTACAGGAGTTCCTTTTCTGCTCAGCTACTTAAGGATCCAGCATTGTCTCTGTGAGAATGAGAGTTCAATCCCTGGCCTGGCCTCATGAGTTAATATCTGGCATTGCCATAGCTGCGGCATAGGTTACAGATGCGGCCCAGATCTGGTGTAGCTGTGGCTGTGGCTGTGCCTCTAATTCGACCTCTGGCCCAGTAACTTCCATATATTGCAGGTATGACTGTAAAAAGGAAAAAAAGAAAAAGAAATAACTGACTACACACCAGAAATTAATCCAGTATCACGTACAGATAGTTTTTTATTTTATTATTAGTCTTTCTTGAAGACTCTGCTACAAGCTGTAGGCCAGAGAATGTTTCCAAGAAAGATGTTCTCAAAGCGCTTTGAGGAAAAGTATTCCATCAGGTACTTCAAACTATTGACACTAAAGCATAAACTCATAGGTAAAGGCTCTGTGTAGATATCACTTAGATAATTTTCATACTGTACTGGTGAACTGAATCAGAATTTCCAAGGCTCATTTTAGTCTAGAAAAAGTCAGCCACCTGCAAGGGGAGAGATAACCTAGGCTCCAGCAGAAAAACAAATGAACAAACAACTAATTACATAGGATTAGGAGTTCCTGTCATGGCCCAGTGGTTAACAAACCTGACTAGTATCCAGGAGGATGCAGGTTTGATCCAGCATTGCCATGATCTGTGGTGTAGGTTGCAGATGTGGCTCAGATCCTGTGCTGCTGTGGCTGTGGCATAGGCTGGCAGCTACAGCTCCGATTGGACCCCTAGCTTGGGAACCTCCATATGCCACGGGTGCAGCCCTAAAAAGCCAAAAAAAAAAAAAAGTACATAGGATTGAATGAATTGATGAGAGAAATTACATTTTGTTTACTTATTTGCAATATTATTGGTTTTGTTTGAAAGTTCTATTTTCCAGATATATATGGAGTTCCTGTTTCTTTTTTCTTAAGCTATTTGCAACTTGAAACAATTTAATAACTATATTTATAATTGAATTAATATGTTTAAAAATGGTAGCTAATTCTCACTGACCTACCAGAATTCTTGAAATCTGAGTCTCTTTACTTCTAGTGGAAAAATAAAAACAGACTTCATTTGATCTGTAGGAATCTGTTCTCAGAGTTCCTGCTATGGCTCAGTGGGTTAAGAATCTGACTTCAGTGGCTCAGTTTGCTGTAGAGGCATGGATTCAATCCCCAGCCTGGCACAGTGGGTTAAAGAGGATCTGGTGTTGCTGAAGGTTGCAGCCACAGCTAGGATTCAGTCTCTGGCCTGGGAACTTCCATATGCTGCAGGCACAGTCATTTAAAAAAAAGAAAACAAAAACAACAAAAAAACTGTTCTCCTTTTTACCGGTACATAATTAACAAATTGTGTAATTAGGCCACACCTGGAATGTCATATTTAAGAATGATGCCCAATGAATTGGATGTGACAAGTCAGTTTTCAGTAACAATTTTCTTGCTTTATTGACAGAACCAATTCATACAAAGTTCTTTTAGGAAAACTGGCCTTATACCTGGCTTACAAAGCTGTATATTCTAGGTGGTAAGATAAATATCTGACAGGTAGGAGCCTTAGGAAATTTTGAGGATCTCTAGAAGGGAAGAATACACTCTCTTTTATAGGCACTGTAGTTAAAATTTGCTATTTGACAGTTTATTGGGTTTGTTTTCCTATCCACTGGATAGCAAATAAATAAAGGTATTTAAAAGTATAATCAGAGTTTTTATGAAAAATTTTACATGGATATGAATTTTGTGGTCTCGTGGGTTTAATACTTTATGGCACTTGATTTGCAAAAGAAAGCCTATAGGGTCAGTGAACACTCTTATTGGTTCTACACAAATAACGGCATCAGACCTAATAAGACCAGCCTATTCTTCTGTAACCAATAATAAAATTTCTTTGATATTAAGATGGACGTAGGTGGGAAGACAGTCCGAAAAATGTGTAAATGGACAAATGGAAATGGGCAGAAATTATTACTGGGTGTCTTGTTCACTGCACAGATTCTATTTATCTCTGTCTTTCATCATCTTTTAGCTATTTTACAACCTTGTAAATTGTAGATAACTGCTGGTGATACAAATGATTCTTGCTAATATACATACAGATGCATTTTGAGAAGTAGAGTTGCCGTTGATTTCCACAAACCCTATGGAAGAGTCAAGTTCTTTTATCTATTAAACACATTAATTTCAGTATTTCTATTTGCTTAAATGTGTGTATGCTTTTAGGATGATTCATTGACAAGATGTAGCATCTTTCATGCTCTCATTAATTAATGAGTTAAACTACATATTTGAAGTGTGTTCATATTATATTTAAATGGGTCATTATTTTAACTTTTTCAAAATTACAGTTTAATGTTACTGCCATATGTATAATTTCAGTTTGCCTTTCAAGTCCTTAGGGTCATTTTTTTTTCAATTTCTACCATGTAACAGTTTCTATTCAAGTAGTTTTATGTTTCCTTTTAGTTCTAAGAACCACCCTACACTGTAGAATTATGTTCATTTTATATCTGAGGAACTAAAATTTCAAGATATTGATTGCCAGAATCATGATTTAAAATGTTTCTAATGCCTGTACCTTTAGTGAAAGTTTAACTCTTCAAAATGTTTATTTCTTCAAAGTGTTTAAAGCTCCAAAATACAAATAATTGATACTATTACTCATCATCTACTTTGATATAATACAATTTGGTTTAATTGTTTTGGTTATCAATCAGGAACTAAGCTATTAAAAAATTATTTCAGGAAAAGTTCTCAGTGAGATGAGGGATTTGTATACACATTCTGTTGACAAGAAAAATACATCAGTAACCCTGCAGAATTTGCTGGTATATCTCTATAAAATTGGCCGACTTCCCAACTCCCAACCTTCCAGCACACCTGTTAACTTCAGCTGGTATTACTTTGAACAATTTTCAGAGTCATCTACTTTGTCACCAAAAGCTAGGAATTCAGTTTTGTTTTATTAAAATAGAATCCTTGATGGTGCTGACTTTCTTACATACTTCATTCAGCAGTGTGACTTGCTCATACTTAGATATGAGGTAGCATTTTGAATATCTTCCTATAAAACTTTTTTTCTGTCTGAATTGCAAAGCCTTTGCATTTTGCTTTCTTTTCAAAGTTTTCTCTATTCTGTAACTATAGGTTTTCAACAACTATTTTTGGGAGAATAGTAAATTAGTACTCCCTCTTGTCCCAGAATTCTGTCAAGTGTCTGCTTATCTTCAGAATTATCCAATTGTGGCTTTCTCCTAAATTAAGCAGTCCAGAACAAAAACTTCACTTGGGTTTGTGATAGTTCTGGATAGTTTATATCTTAATTTCTCTTTTCCTTCATGACTGAATTTTAATAAGCCACAGAGAGTCTATCTTCCCCTGTCCATTTCTGTTTGTCCAGCAACATAAGAGGATCTGCTTGTGTAGGTAAATTGTGTGGCCATTAGTCTTAACCTATGCTTACTTGATAAAGTTGGGAGAATTAAATAAGTATATATATTGGCTAAATCCCTTTTGAGCACATACCAAATTTCAATTTCCTCTTTTTCTTTTTCCTTTATGTTTAATTTTGTCTTTATCATTCTAGCAGTAATTATCAATGATACCTTAGACATAACCACTGTGCTCACTCTGTTCTTGTTAGGATTAACATCTCTGATCATTTGAAAGTTGTCTTACTCCTCTATTTGGATATTTCTTTGGAAAAATGGGTTTATATTTTCATGATTCTTAGATCTTCTTTCTCTGCTTCTTAACCTTTTTTTTAGCTTGTTTTTCTGTTTGTTGCCTTACTCATTAACCTCATGAATTCCTGAGTCTGTGTCTGTGTCTGTTTTACTTTCTGTTCTTTCCTTTATAACATTCCTATATTAAAGCATGACTTTAAACTGATCACTTCAAATATTCTTATCCTCTCTTTATTCTGGGGCTTTCAAATGCATCAGCGTTTCTCCACCTCTATCTGTAAATTCTTCCTCAAAATTAGCAAATCAAGACTGATTTTGTTAGCTTCTCTAAGAAATATATCATTTGAAATTTCTTGATTTGGTATCGTCCTAGCATATTCCTGATCTCTACTCAATAGTGCCTGGGTGGAAAGTAACCCTGGAGCTATTTTGCCTTACCTTCTTTTACCTCCAAAGTGTTTGTGCCAGCATCAACTTTTGCTTTTTATTTTACAAATAGAGATCTTAATTTCTTCTTCCTTTTCTACTTAAGTAGATACTATTTTCATTAAAACCCTCATAATTTACACTGGGCTAGTTGATAAAAGCTAATCTTTCTGTTTTCTATTCTCACCTTATAATACAGCTACATTTTAGAATCCCTTAAACAAACTTTGCTTCCCATGTGGTCTTCCTCCTTTCTGTCGTGTTACCTCTGAATTCTTAACTCTTTAATTTAAAAGCCCTTCACTTTTCAATACTCATTTACAGGTTCCTTTGTTAAATTCTTTCTGGGAGAATTAAGTAAGAACCACCCTACAACTGGCTCCTTAGTTTGATTTATCCATTGTGTTTTACATGCTCCATAATCCTTAGATTATATTGCTCAGACAAGTCCAGCATTTGTTTGTTTGCTTGTTTGTTTGCCATGTTTGTAAGGGCAATAATTCTAAAAATCAAATAATAAAATGTGGAACAGTTTTTCTACATAGATATGGTCTAATGTAAAATAACATATAGAATGAATTTCTTTAGAATTTGCTATCCATATCTGAATTAAGAATAGGCAGAAATATACTTATCTATTCTAATACTGACACTGAGTGCAGAGCTTTCACTTTACCTAGTATTGTAAAGGTGCTTTTGGTAATATTTTTCTTCATTCATTCATTCTTTCAGTCATCTACTCATTCAGGAGGCATTTTTTTTTTTTTTTTTGAGGGTGAAGTCTATATCAAACCCTTTTGGAGCGTTTTCTTGTGGCACAGTGGATTAAGGATCCAGTGTTGTCACTTCAGTGACTTTGTTTCCTCATGTGTGTTTGATTCCTGGCCCAGGAAATTCCACATGCTGCAGGTGCAGCCAGAAAAAAACCCATATTCATTTTCAATGTATATAAAAACAGGATGTCACTGTATTCAAATGCTTAAGTATAATGGGGCAAGAATATAAATATAAAATTTACATGCAGTGTGATAAGTATCACAGTTAAGATATAGTGGAAATGCTGTGGAAGAACAACCTTCTGAAGTTTTGAAATGCTCTAAGGTGGAAAGAGAAACTTAAATTGTATCTGGAAGGAGAAACAGCACAAATTTGCCAGACAGAGGGGATCATTTATAAAATGGCAAGTACTTGTGGAAAAGCAGTGTGAGGTCAGGCATGATGAAGAGTTTGGTATAACTTTAAATTAAGTAATTGCTCTCTCCCCCTCTTGTTTTTGTTTCTTCCAGTATTTAATATGAGCTTTCCTTTATCACCTTTACAGTTTGCAGAAGTCTTAGGACCAGTACTAATCTGATGCTTTGTTTTCATGAAAAGATAGTAACTATTAAAACTCAATTTGCAAATACCATGATAACCATGTAGTTAGATGTATTTTCCTATTCTCTATAGACATAGCATTTGAGCTAGTCTGTCAAAGTAACCTCTATTTTAATAAGTAGAATAGTCACAAGGTAAATTAATGAATGTCTCGATATGTACATTTCTGTACCTTTATGATTTTACATGGACAACTCTAACTGGTTTGATTCAGAGTCCCTTCAGCTCATACACTCAAGAACACATTTATCAGACACCAGACAGCGAGGCTTCTCTAGATAGTCAATATACTGCAGGAAAGATGCTGAAAAGTAAAATTCTAATTATTTTTGACATTGGACCTTCTACGGGTGTCTTGTGCCAAAATAATGAAAGCTGTTTTTCTTCAAGAAACTAAAAAGACGATGCATGAGGAGTCTTCAGGTTTCCACGGAAATGAAGTTAAATAAGAAACATGTGGTGCCTTCTGGTGGATACAGATCATCCTAAAATCACTTCACATCTGCTGGCTAAATAGAGAAATGACTATAAATCTTTTCAAATACCAAGGAGAGAAGAATGTAGCAATTACATCAATACCTTTATGGTGTCATTCATTTAGCATGACTCTATATAGAAGGTTATTTATAAAGGTAGAATTATTTGTTGCACATCATTTATATAAAAAGAAAATTCAAATTATAAATGAGTTATGGTGCTATTATTATCTTTTAAACCCTTGTTGACTTAAAAATATGCACAACTTAAAAGTATAAAGTTAAGTTTTATTTAGGGCAAAATGAGGACTATAGCCTGAGAAGCAGCATTTCAGATAGCTCTGAAATATGACTCCAGAGATATAGGGGAAAGGTCAGTATACATATGATTTTATTGAAGGGAGAGGTACATGTAACCATACACACATTTTACAGACTTTCTGCTGGTCTCATGAACGTTACTGCTGGTCATGAGCAACAGATGTCACCATGAAGGATTTTAGTGCTTTTCTAGATATGAAGAGATGCAAGAATTGGGCTCATAAAATCTGCTGAAAAGACCTAACTGAAGACCTGTTCTGCCAGTTCTCCCAGAGAACAGAGTGCCTCACTCCTGATCTCTACCCTCAGCTCTTTCAGGGGGTGATGAGGGTCGGCAGTGTGTAGAGGCAGATGGCAAGTGGCAGTCTCCAGTTCACACCCTGTATATTTCACGTGGCTATTTACAAATCTTACTTTTAATGTTTAGCACCAATTAAAAAAATTACCCGTTTATATTTTAAGATTGGTGTAAGCTCATACATTAGAGTATTACAGTCTTTTTAAAAGTCCTTTGTAAAAATTTAAATGGGTATTTTTTTTATCCTCACATGTACATATGTGTGAAAAAATAGTATTTTGGAGAAGTATTTATAGTTGATAAATATACTTTATGGAATACATTTTTGTATATATGTACATAATGGGAAATTTGTATAAAACTCAATTATGAACTCAAACACTTAATCTTCCTCCTTCTAAAAAAGTTTCTGAAACACTCTTCTCCCCACCATGCTCCATTTCCAACATACCATTTAATTATTTAAATATAATTGTATAAGAATTTTTAATTTTGATCCTAACAGTAGAATTAAATTTTAGTACTCTCTTATCACTTCAAGTGCTAATATAAAATTTTATACATGAGGGTTAAAATATATACATTACTTAACAATTTATCATAATATAACTAGCCTCATGTTTTGAATATACATATAGCATATATTATCATCATAAAAGTATTCTCATGTGACAAATATAAAAATAATAAATTCTCATATATATATTTATGTAACATAAGGGAAGATTCTGACCTTCACAAAGCCCTGAGTTATATTTTGTCATAATCTGTATTCATTTCCCTTAACTCTCAGAACAGAACTATTGATTTTTTCATTAAGAATTAGATAAGGAATCAAAATGCTTCTTTTATTCCACTCAAACTCAACCACACACACTTGGGAAATGGTTGTGTTGGTGGAGGCAGGGGTGCTGTGGGAGTTTTCATCAAGCAGCATGGTCTTATAAACTAATAAATACCAAGTTTGCTTCTTTGTCTTCCTCTTCACTTCTTCAAATAATTCCCCTGTGGCAAAAAGTACAGGCTTCATCAGACTGAGGAATGAGAAAGGATTGCACACTGAGTTAAGCATCTGTCTGATTTGAACATTAAACTCTAGTTCTATATGCCATGCTTTTTTCCCCTACTGGAGACTGACCATTATTAAATAGTAGTATGTTTTCTGGCATAGTATGAATTTTCAACCAAAGGATAGAAAACCATTTCAGTAAATTGCCAATATAAGATACTGAAATTTAATGATATAAATTGTTACATCATTTTGAAGGGGTAGTAGATGTCAGAGTTAAATTCCCTCATTTTCAGGTGCAGAGGTGGTTAATGATGAGTTTTAATGACTTGTTCAAGGTCATTGTTAGGCTTTATTAGACATAAATTGCATTTTTTATTTAGTTTCTTAGTTCTTAGATGCCTAATGATATTTCTTGACATTTTTTCCACTGTGTTATAAGATTATTCATAAGTGGAATGGAGAATGCATAACAGGGAAATAATCCTAACCCCTAAGAAAGGACAGAGTGGTAATTAAGGGATACAGTTGGGAGGATGGGTTTAGCTTAGAATTCCTCTTCCTCTTCTTAACAGTTCAGATTAAAGGGACTCTGGTGAGAATAACTGTTCTAGACTAAGGTTTTAAGTACCAGCATTCTGAGGGGGTGATATGTTACATTGTAAGAAAGACATTATTGGATGTAAACATCTTGCCCCAAAACCTTTAAGATGCAGCCTCAGGGGAAAGGGGGGGAAGAAGGGAAAGAGAGAAAGGAGAGTATAAATAAAATGGCAGAGGTCCAATTGCAGACTGCTTGACATATTTTACATGCTAAGTGAGTGGCACTCGACATCAACTCCCTCCTGAATATCTCTGCATCATTGCAGAGAAATAGAGCCTATCCATTCCATAGTAACAAGAGAAATGGAGGACAAGTAGTTCTTTTGTTAAATCCTTATGACATCTTTAGGGATATCTTTAATTATTTTTATAGGAATAGTAAAATATTTGAAAATAGGCACAGGAAATTCACAGAAAGTCGTGTCAGAGACTCTCAAGAGTAAAGTGGTGTGTAAAGAAGAATTTCCTATATCAAGTTCTAATACTAAAATCTCATCTCTTGTTTCATAGATATAAAAAGTTTAATCACAGTGGCAGTGGAATAGAGATCATTTTGTCTGATACAAGTAGAGCGAAAACTCTGCCGCATTACCCATGTTCCCCAAGGAAGTGACTTGATTGCCTTTGAGTTGGAAAAGAGGGTAGATGGGATGGAGCAGAGAAAGCAAACTTTTATGGGATCTCTAATTCATTGAGTGTCAATGTCTTTGCCATCCTGTTAAAAATGACAGCTTTATTGTTCACTTTTACTTATATTGCCTTGTTGCATTCTGTCTATGACTTTTTAAAAACTTTCTGCTGAAGTTTGTGATCTGTGGCCAAATTAGTATCTTTCCTTGGACTTTTTGGGAACTCCCTGAGTATGGAGGATAATAGTAATGAGCAGCACATTTATGAAACTTCGGATGATGTGACTGAGAATCAGATTTTTGGCAGCATATGTAGGTTGATTAGGTTTTAACTTTCTATTCCATTCTCTTTCATTATAATAAAACTCCCAGGGAAGAGAAGTTAAAATACTACTCTAATATTTCAATATGTAAAAAAGTCGCTATAGCATAGCTACTCCTTGGGTAAAAACAGAGACCTAAAGAAGAAAAAATATCAACTTTTTAATATGTTTTAAACAAAGACTCTTGATGTATTTATTAATTAGCATGACAAATTAGACTTGGGCATTTCTAAAGTAAAAACTAAAAGTTATAGTTCTTTAGGGTCTTTATTCTTAGTTTAGGGATTACTAATACATATTTTCAATCTAGTTTCCCTACAAGAACCCTCACTTTCTGGAATGTTAGTTAATAAAAGGTTGGGTGGAAAGATGGGATTAGGTATCTATTGAACATCTCCTCTGTGCTAGGTACCATATTATATGTTTTATATTAAAAAATTAATACAGTAATTTTATAAAGAATGTGTTCTTTATTAGACCACACACATGCACGTGCAAACATACATGCACACATACACAGAGACACATAATAGACTCAGAAAGTAAAAAAATTGCATATATATTACCCCTAGGATATGAAGTATTTTTTGAGACTTCAAGTTTCTTCCTATCTACCATCTGTGAGCTGTGATCACTCTAGATTTTGATTAAGTTCTAATAGAAGAGAAATAAGTTTCTGACTTAATATTTAGAGTGTTACCAACAGCTCACTAAATTTGGTGGCAGAGGAAGAGAGAGAATCATTTCACAGCCAGTCCTTCTTTTATGCTGGAGGATGCAGACTGAGGAGAAGATCTCTGATTTTACCAAATGTGTCAATCACCCATCTCTATACAGTTAGAGAGCCCAGGATGAAGAGAGGGGGCATAACTGAATTGCTTTCAATTCTCTTCAAGCCTTGCCAACACTGGTGCAACCACTTTCCACCAGTCAGCCATCTTTTCTTTCTTGGATTACCTCTTAACTGGGCTTCCCTCAACTATATGGTACTCCTCTGACCAGTCTCTGTATTGTTATTCCCAAGTGATTTTATTAAAACTTGAATCCAGTCATGTTACTCACTTTTTAACCTTTTAGTGGTTTCTCATTGTCATTAAGATAAAGGTCAACATCTTTTTTTTTTTTTTTTTTGGCTTCCTAGAGCCAAACCCGTGTCATGGAAATTCCCAGGCTAGGGGTCAGATCGGAGCTATAGCTGCCAGCCTGTGCCAGAGCCACAGCAATGTGGGATCCAACCCATGTCTGCAACCTAGATCACAGCTCACAGCAACACCAGATCCCTGACCCACTGCACGAGGCCAGGGATCAAACCCAGGTCCTCATGGATGGTAGTCGGTTTCGTTAACTGCTGAGCCACGATGGGAACTCCTTGAAATTTTTTTAAGTAGCTGATATGTTTAATACTGAGTTGGTTATAAACTTAATGAACTGTAATAATGCTAGCTCCTTTGTGTGTTTTTAAAGTGTAACTTCATAGCTCCTTGTCAAAGGAAAATCATTAGTATTTTTTCTTAGAATGGGAACAAGACACAATAACATTCATATGCTTTTCATGTTTCTGTTATACGTTGGAAGGCACATTCGAAATCAAGGAAATACAGATAAATAACATTACTCTGTAGGACTAACCACTTTTTTTCCCCAGCCATTTTCAGTTCATGGTCTGCTTGTATCTCTGCTAATACACTTTGAAGAGGCAGAATTCTTCTCATTGATTGCTCTGACTTTGATTCAACACAAGGGCAAGCTAGTTGGGTTAGATGGATATTCAGTTTTTTCTGTATGCTAAAGATCCTGGAGTCACACTTATAATGTGTAGTTCCTTTCTCTCTCAGTTAAATCACCACAACTGAAATATGCTTTGATGTTTTAAGTAACATCTCGGTCAGGCTGTGCACCTTCCGTCGAACACAGTCAGGAAATATATTTGACATAATTTTATTTACTGTTAAGTTATAATAATGAGAAACTTTATTTCTCGAGTCATTACATCCCCCAAATCCAAGTCATTCATTTGTGTAAAGATGTGTTAGGCTATTTACTTCATCTATGATGTATTAGAAAGACTAATCAGAAGACATATGATTGAACCATCCTTCTGCTACTTAACAACTGAATAACCTTTGCAAAGTTTCTTAAACAGCTTTAGCTTCATCAGTTTCTCCAGCCATGCAGTGGGGAAATAGCATTAGTTTCTGAGAATTTTGAGAGGATTAACATGGATGATTTGCTTGAAAATATTTTGTACATCGCAAGGAGATGTTTTTATTATTTGAAGAATCTAGGGGATAATTAATAGTGTTTTTCGTTTTACAATGAAATACTTTGGCTGAAAGATCATGAGGTGTGATGTAATAAAGCAGGAACAGAAGAGTAACGTCATTTTGGCTGGCATAAACAACCTGCATCACAATTGTTATGTAGAGAGTTACCTTCAGTATCTTTGTGTCTCACAGTGTTATGTCGGTATGAAATATGCACTGTAGCATTAAATCATTGGGGACTTTTTTTTTTTTTACTGTTATGCAGTCTTACCTATGTTTTTTTTTTATTCCTTTGAGAAATTTATTTAACAATATTTTATTACTCAAATGAATTTATCACATCTATAGTTGTATAATGATCATAACAATCCAATTTCACAGGATTTCCATGCATGTTGTAAATGAAAGCATAGGTAAATATGATGTTAAAATGACAACATCATATACAAATTTAAATGCCTACTTAAAGACATGTTTTAAACAAATATAAAGCTGAAAAAGGTTTTAAATGTCAAATGTATGTAGATCTTATAAAGCAGGAAGAAAATTTAAAAAAAAAACAAAAAACAACCTACTAGAAGAATTGGAAGGCACAATGGAAATTCAGAGAAAAAGAAACTATGGGAGCCAGTGCATTTATGAGGAAAAAAGAATGAAGTACAAAATTGCAAATTCAGAGTAAATATCAGATATTCAGTTGTAGGCTGGAAATAAAATACTAACATTGAAAATACAATTGTTATCAAGGATGCGTAGCAAAGAGAACTTGGGTACTGCGCTGTTGAGAATAAATAAAGAATAAATCATTTTGGAAAAAAATTGAACAAAATGTAGTAAAGATGAAGATGTCCATATTCTGAAACTGAAAATAGTTTTTACATGTATAAGAGCAAAGAATTTGAAATGACTAAAATATCCATCAAAAGGTGGTTAATTTATTTGCAGTATATTTTTATAAATAATACTATTTAGCAGTTAAAGCATTTGAAGTGATCTACAGATATCACAAATTTTTTTGAACTAAGAAAGTTAGAATGGGATTTTCTGTATTGTGATATGTTTAAAAATATAAAAATATAGAATACTGTGTATTATGTATGGAGTGAAATTATGAAATGTAAGGAATGAAAAACTACAATTCAGGATAGTGGTTCTATGTGGACAAAGAAAAAAAGGAGGGAAATGAGATCAAAGAAACAGCACAGAGAATATTAATTTTATTTATAATAATTCTATTAAAATATCAATGAAAGTTTAGCTTCCAGAATTGCTACACTAGTAAATTTGATCAACAGTTCTACTGAAAAAAACTGGAGAAGCTGGACAGGCATAGATTCAAGGCATCTGCTCAAAGGAACTGGCAAGTTGGCAAGACAGAAAAATTAATGAGCCAATGTGGGAATCTGGCATTTGGGGCTGTCTGGGCCTTTAGGGTATTTGTCAATTCTGGAGATGCTAAGACTCTAAGAATTGGTTTGACAATTCTTAGCATTTTTATTACTCAAATGAATTTATCACATCTATAGTTGTATAATGATAAAATTGGAGTCCAGAAGTTTCCTTGAGGGAGAAGATATCCCAGATAAATCCACCATCATTGGGTCGGGATTCTGAAATGTTAGAATACAAAATCAAAAGTTGGCCAGGTGTATGATGACTTTCTGAGAGACTGAAGCCAAACATCACTTAGCTTTAGTCACAAAGACTTAATTTGGTTTATGTGGGTTTGCTTGTGCCCTTAGATCTCCAATAGAAATTGTGGTTACTCTTGGAGGGAAGAAAGGAGATAGCTAGTAATGGAACAGGATGAGAAAGGAGCTTGTTGGTGTTGGTTAACACTTTGTTTCTTACCCTGGGCAGTGGTTGCAAAATAATAATTTTGTGATAAATCTTGGGCTGTGTATTTTTGTTTTGTGCATTTATGAGCGTGTTGAACTATTCCATCATAAGTAAATCTACATAACTTTTAAAAAATTAGTAGGAGATCAATAAATGTTAACTGATTTTCAGCCAAAAATATCAAGCAAGTAAGACAAAACTGTTAAGACTTTATTAAGCTGATCGTTAAACTCAAGGGTGTTTGTTTTATTGGGTACTTTTTTGTAAGTATCATAAATATGATATGCTTCACACATAATCTCTTATTTGCCAATCATACTACAATAAGATTGGAAAAATTTAGTAAAAGAATTTTAAGAACTATCATCAAAATGTATGTTCCAGGAAAAGACTGGGGGAATAAAAGGCATTGTCAAACTCATTCCAAGGGGGGAAAAATTTTACATCTGGGTTGTAAACAATTCATAGATGATAATTTATAATAGCTCCAAGTCATTCCTGAACATTGTTTACAGGGTCCAAATGTCTTACTTTATCCACTATAATTTTTTATTGAATTCTTTTGTTTTTAAGAGAAAAAGAAAATATTAGGAAGTCATTTCAAAGGGCTTAGAAATAAGCATTAACTGATACAGCTATAGTTCATTAAGCTAATGCAACAATCCTGTAAAAAGATAGCTAGAACCCAGTATTATAGATTTCTTCCTTTGAACTACCTGTAATAGTTGCACAATAATAAGCTTAGTAAAAGCCCTATGAATGGAAATCACATTTTAACATTCTACATATTCATAGCTTTTTCTTCACATTGCCAGAACATCTCTTGTGGTATACTATATGTATTTTTCGTTCTAAGAGGTCAACAAGGTTGAAACCTCCTTTGCCATTGATTTTGAAAAATCTTCTGATTGAGTTAGGGCAAATTTTAAAAAGCAGGTGCCTTTTTTTTTTTCCCGTCTCAGTGTTCCTAATATCTAAAAATATGTATGAATTTTTATTCTTAAATCATCTTTATTTGAAACTTTTCTGGATATATTTGGGCAGCATTTGCAGCCTCACTTACTTGATTCCTATTTTAGTCGGCATCTTCTGTTACTGTTAATTGTTTATCTTTCTGACTTTAGAGATTAATATCAGAATGCATATCTTGACTTAAAAATCTTGCATCTTCATTTAATGGTAAGGATTCAATGAACACCAGATGAATCAGTGAATTAAAATGAATTCTTAAATATATTCTATACAACCCATGGAGCAATTACTGCTTCCTGGGAAATTGAAAAACTGATTGGTTCTTCTTTTATTATTCCTGGAAATGGAGTCAGCTTGCTAGAAACAAATGGATTCCCAGAGGAAAATCAGGATTATCTGTAGGAGAGGTGATGCTAAGGAGGTTAGTCAAGTAAGGAAAAACATTTGTATAATTAACAAGAAAAAATATTGTGAATGTAACTTCCTTTAAGAAAGGATTTTCATCTTTTTGTTATTTTTAAATCACTGTTGATTATTTTGAAGTTCATAGTATTAATCTCACATAATATGATCTCAACAAAGCTTCATAATAAGTAGATTTGATTATTTGCAAACTACTATTGCTGTAAATATTGAAAACCTAAGAGACTCTGTAGACAAATTTTGAACATTGACAAATTAATACTAAGTGATTTTTGATGCAAAATAAATATTCACAAATAAATTGTACTTAAATATCGCCAATACAGAAATTGTGATTTTCACAGAAATGTTACTTAGTATGAGATTAGGAAGTTAAAAAATGAAATTGGGTCCCCACTTCATACCATGTATAAACAATCTGATGAGATGAGTCTTAAATTAAAATCACAATTTAAAAAAGTCATCAAAAATTTTAATTATTTGTATATATACACAATGGAATACTACCCAGCCATAAAGAAGAACAAAATAATGCCATTTACAGCAACATGGATGGAAATAGAGACTCTCATACTGAGTGAAGTAAGTCAGAGACAAATACTGTATGATTCCACTTATATCTGGAATCTAATAAAGGCACAGATGAACCTTTCCACAGAGAATAAAACCATGGACTTGGAGAATAGACTTGTGGTTGCCTGGGGGAGGGGGAGGCAGTAGGATGGATTGGGAGCTTGGGGTTAATAGATGCAAACTATTGCCTTTGGAATGTATTAGCAATGAGATCCTGATGTGTAGCACTGAGAACTATGTCTAGTCACTTATGACGGAGCATGATAATGGGAGAAGAAAGAATGTATACATGTATATGTAACTGGGTCACCATGCTGTACAGTATAAGGGGAATTGTATTGGGGAAATAATTAAAACAATAACTTAAAAAATTAATTATTTTTATTACAGGGTGTAATAAAAGATTTCTTAAATCATTAAAAGTATAAACAACAAAGATAATGTTGATAAATATAACTACGACAAAATTTAAAATATCTATTCTGTGAAGACATGTCACAGAATGACAGAAAATCTTTCTATTGTATTATTGACCAATAGTTAGTATTCAGATCATAGAAAACTTTGACTAATCAATAAGGAAAGAAAATACAGAAGGAAAATGGACAAGAGATAGAAAAAGATGTTCACATAGAGAAATCGTAAATGGACACTAACCTGTGAAAAATTTTTCAGTCTTATTAGTAATTAAGAAAATACAAATGAAAAGCACAATGAGATACTATTCCCATTCATCAGGTTGGGAACACATTAAATTCTGACAATAGCAAATGTTTTAGATGTGGTGTAACAGGGAAATCATATGCTGAGAGTGTAGACTGATCAAATCACATGAGAAAACATATAATAATACAGTATAAAATTGAATATGAGCAGATTCTAGGGTATGAGTTTACCATCTGGTATCCAGTAATGAAAAATATTTGCATGTATATACAAGATAAGAAGTAAAGGAAAGATAATTATGCTATTGTTTTTAGTGATGAAACTTAGAAACAAACCATAATCATGTCTGAAAATAGAAAAAAATAATGACATATATTAGTCACCTAATGCCACCATCAAAAAATTAACTACTGACTGGGTGTCTTAAACAACAGATATTATTTCTCACAGTTCTGGAGGCTGAAAGTAAAAGATCGAGGAATCCGTAGGTAGTTTGGTTTCTCCTGAGGCCTCTCTCTTTGACTTACTGATGGCCGTCTTCTTGTGTCCTCACGTGTCCTTTTCTCTCCAAGTGTGCATCCCTGATGTCTCTCTTATAAGCACATTGCTTCTGTTGGATTAGTGACCCACTATTATAACCTCAAGTAATCTTAATTACTTCTTTGAACGCTCTGTCTCCAAATATAGTCACATTGGTGTTTGTGGTTTCAACACATGAATTTTGTGGGACACAGTTTGGTCCAAAACATTTGTATATTTATATAATGGATCACTGTAGAGCAGTGATGATAAATGATCTGTTAGTAAGGATGAACTTAAACATAAAGTTATTAGATTTGAGAAATAATATGTATTTATTGCTTAGGAATAAAATAACGTGTAGTAAACTTATAAATGACTACATAAGAATGAAATATTCAAGATACTCTTTTGCAGGGAAAGGAGTAGAATTCAATATTGTGTGTGTATACTAGACACCTTAACTCAGTGGGGGCTAGAGGGTGCATACATGTATATTCATTGTTCTATTTTTTTGTTTGCAATAACATTTACATTCAAAGGTATGTTTTGTGCAATGACTTTGTGTTGAGGATTCTTCTAGAATCTTGGGATACATTACTGAGTACACTAAACCTCCCTGCTCTCATGGAGCTTGCATTCTATTGCAGTATACAAACAATAAGCATAAAAATGAAAAATATATAGTCTTTTAGAGAAAAGGTAACATGTTGCAGTTCCTGTCATGGCTCAGTGGTTAACAAATCTGACTAGGAACCATGAGAATTCGGGTTTGAGCCCTGGCCTTGCTCAGTGGGTTAAGGATCCCGCGTTGCCGTGAGCTGTGGTGTAGGTCACAGAGGCAGCTCGGATCCTGCATTGCTATGGCTCTGGCGTAGGCCCATAGCTACAGCTCTGATTGGACCCAGAGCCCGGGAATCTCCATATGCCATAGGTGCTGCCCTGGAAAAGACCAAAAAAAAGGAAAAAGGTAACACATTTAAAAAATATGTTTTTCAATTTTTGTTTTCATCTACAGAAATTGTTTTTTGTCTTTATATAGTTTGCTAGTTTTCTACTCGATCAGAACTTTATCTTTTCCAATTTCACTGCCAAAGTTTAGATCCAATCTGAGAAAATATAGAGGTATTTGTTATGTTTTATGTTATTCGTTTTAGACTCAGTCCTAACTTGCTTTTGGATCTCTAAGTTTCATGCTAATATTTTTGTAAGCTGCCTTAATTATGTTTATAAAAATCTCTGGACTATAAACAAATAAATGTGAATAAAGAACAAACAAATCAGGTAATCCTCACACTGACAGCAGATGAATATAACAAGTACATATGTCAGTTTTTGTTTAAAGCATAATACATTTTTTTCTTATTTTGGTATTGTTAAAAATGTTAATCAAATACCAATAGCCCAAGGTAAAAAGGTGACAAAAGCAGAATATGAACAGCCATTTATAAAAGGAAGTGATCCAGTTTCAGTAATTGAAAAAAAAATTTATCACTATTAGTTATCAAAAAATTCATATTGAAATAATTTAATTTGTATTATAAGCAATTATGTCTATATCTGCATATATATATAATAAAATTAAAGAAGTAAATTAGTTTTTACAACATATTAAATAAGTTGTATAATATCAAAATTACAGTTTTGCAAAATGTTCAAGGACTAAGAAAAGACGTACATTGGAATATTTAGTGAAAAATGGAGGATGTAAAATTCTCTGCTGTGACAGATTTTTTTGTTCCCAATTTAATAATATAAAAATGTACACAGAAAGATATAAATAATGGTTGACATTTAATGAGTGCTTATTTTGTTTCAAACACTGAGCTGAGGATTCTATTAGGATTATTTCACTAAATCCTCATAAGAGCTCTATAATGTAGGTACCAATATTATCTGCATTTGACAGATGAGATGAGTTTTAGCAAGATTAAGTTCACAAGGCTAGTTATAGGGGAATCCAGGATATGTAAAAAGTAGTGAGATTCCAGAATCTTAATTATTATGCTATTTGGAAGTCAACTGTGGTTACTCTTATGATAAAAATATAATTAGCTAGACATTAAAGACAAACCTGCTTCTAATGGTAAAGCCAGTGTTGTCGCTGATATTATGCAAATTTCTTGAGGCTTATATTGTCATTTGCTTTTCATTCATGGCAGTGGTATTCATTATAGCCACAGTTATTGAAAATATGAGAAACCTCTATTCATAAGAGTCTTTGGTCATCCTGACACTAGAAATTGTTGCTTGCCATCTTTTGCTCAAGCTAGAGCTTCCTAATAGAGTTTTTCTTTCCTCTATCTTTCCACTCCCTCCTCCTTTTTCTTTGCTCTGCCTTCCCCTGATTAACTGTTCATTTCTTATGCAGAGTTTAAGTATTATTTTGTTGTTTCCTTCCAAGCTGTGTTATCTGATGACCTTTCAAGACATTTTATTAAATGAGTAATTTCCAAAAACGGTAAATACTGTTAATGATTTTTTTTTTTTTGTCTTTGCTATTTCTTTGGGCCGCTCTCGGGGCATATGGAGTTCCCAGGTTAGGGGTCTAATCGGAGCTGTAGCCACCGGCCTACGCCAGAGCCACAGCAACGTGGGATCTGAGCTGCGTTTGTGACCTACACCACAGCTTACAGCAATGCTGGATCCTTAACCCACTGAGCAAGGCCAGGGACCGAACCCGCAACCTCATGGTTCCTAGTCAGATTTGTTAACCACTGCGCCATGACGGGAACTCCATGTTAATGATTATTTATCTGCTATCATAAATAAATATGAAAACCTAAAAAGAAAAAATATGTAACAGATAATTATAAGGTGAAATACAAATGACCAATATGCATTTGAGAAACTTTTCAAGCTCACTAGGAATTAAACAAATGCTAATAGTCACAAGATCATGTGACTGGAAACTGGAAAAACTTTAAAAATTCATTACTTGATGCTAAAAATGCAATTTGACAGTGTTCACTGGTGTGAACTTTACATTGCTACTTCTGGCAAGTTCTTTGGCGCTAGAGTAAAAGGAATCTTCATACTAAATTCCTAAGTTGTGACCCTATAATTATATGAATATCTTATATGTAGAAAAATCTTCCTCTACTCTTTGGATATAAAAGTAATTCCTAGTGTTTCTTGTCACCTTTATTTTATATTACTTATATCTGGATAATAGAGTTAATATTCATTAGAGTCTGTGTAGAACTTCATTATATCCTAAAAATGCATTATGGTCATTATAAAATGCTAGTTATTTATAAATGCTTATATGTAGATTAATGTATAAATATGTGCAAACTTTAATTATAATTTCTAATTCACAGTGATTTGCCCCTTTAAATTTATACTTCTTCTGTTCATCTGTATGCCCATATATGATCATGCTTTATGATTTTATCTCTAAAAGAAATTATCTTCATAGGTTTACTTACTAATTCTGTTAAGAGTTTCTTCATTTTTGACACTAGAATCTTACCATTTGTGAAATTGTACTTCTTTCCCTCAGTTACTTCACTTGGGGTGTTTTGTGCCATTCTGTGGTCTAGTATCAGCTCCTCTTGCCCACCTAGATCTCTTCATATCTGATTTGCTGTGTCCTATCTCTAATGCTGTCTTTCTCTTATTGACATTTTAAAATTCTCTCTCTAGCTTGATATGTAGCATATATGTCCAATATAGCCCCATTTCAATGGCATTTTAAAGGCCAATAATCAACCTTTTCGTTTCTTTGTCTTTTCGTGCTTTTTAGGGCCACACCTGCAGCACATGGAGGTTCACGGGCTCGGGGTCTAATTGGAGCTACAGCTGCCGACCTACACCAGAGCCACAGCAACACCTGATCCGAGCCGCGTCTGCAACCTACATCCAGCTCACGGCAACGCCAGATCCTTAACCCACTAAGCGAGGCCTTGGATCAAACCTGCAATGTCATGGTTCCTAGTTGGATTCGTGCGCCATGACGGGAACTCCCAACCTTTTCTTTTTTTAAGTTTATATAATTTTTATTTTTTCTACTATAGTGGATTTCCAGTATTCTGTCAATTTCTACTGTTCAGCAGCATTACATAATATATATGTATGTAGTGACCCAGTCATGTGTGCGTGTATGTGTATAGATATATATATTCTTTTTATCCTCTGTCATGTTCCATCACAACTGACTAAATATAGTTCCCTATGCTATACAGCAGGATCTCACTGCTTGTCCACTCCAGATGCAATAGTTTGCATGTTAACCCCAAACTCCCAGTCCCTCCCCCTCCCCTTTGGCAACCACAAGTCTATTCTCCAAGTCTGAGTTTCTTTTCTGTGGAAAGCTTCATTTGTGCCATATATTAGATTCCAGATATAAGTGATGTGTGATATTTGTCTTTCTCTTTGACTTACTTCACTTAGTATGAGAGTCTCTAGTCCCATTTATTTTTTTTACAAATGGCATTATTTTGTTCTTTTTATGGCTCAGTAATGTTCTATTGTCTATATATACCACATCTTCTTAATCTGTTCATCTGTCAATGGACATTTAGGTTGTTTCCATGTCTTGGCTATTGTGAATAGTGCTTCAGTGAACATACGATTCCATATCTTTTTCAATGAAAGTTTTGTCTGGATATATGCCCAAGAGTGGGATTGCTGGGTCATGTGGTAGTTCTATATTTAGTTTTCTGAGGTACCTCCATACTGTTTTCCATAGAGGTTGTACCAATTTACATTCCCACCAACAGTGTAGGAGGGTGCTCTTTTCTCCACACCCTCTCCAGCATTTATTTGTTGACTTGTTAATGATGGCCATTCTGACTGGTTTGAGGTGTTATCTCATAGTAGTTTTGATTTGCATTTTCTAATCACTAGTGATGTGGAGCATTTTTTTTTTTCTTTTTTCTTTTTGCCATTTCTTGTGCGGCTTCTGCGGAATATGGAGGTTCCCAGGCTAGGGGTCTAATCGGAGCTGTAGCTGCCAGCCTATGCCAGAGCCACAGCAACGCAGGATCTGAGCCGCACCTGCGAACTACACCACAGCTCACAGCAGTGCTGGATCCTTAACCCACTGATCAAGGTCAGGGATCAAACCCGCAACCTCATGGTTCCTAGTCGGATTCGTTAACCACTGTGCCACATCGGGAACTCCTTTTTTTTTTTTTTTCCATGTTTTCATGTGTTTTTTGGCCATCTGTATATCTTCTTTGGAGAAATGTCTATTCAGGTCTTTTGCCCATTTTTCCAGTGACATCACCCATACAAACTTTTTCTTAGGTCAGTCCCCCAAGGCAATAGAAATAAAAGCAAAAATAAGGAGTTCCCGTCGTGGCGCAGTGGTTAACAAATCTGACTAGGAACCCTGAGGTTGCAGGTTCAGTCCCTGCCCTTGCTCAGTGGGTTAAGGATCCAGCGTTGCCGTGAGCTGTGGTGTAGGTTGCAGATGCGGCTGGGATCCCGCGTTGCTGTGGCTCTGGCGTAGGCCAGTGGCTACAGCTCTGATTCGATCCCTAGCCTGGGACCCTCCATATGCCGCAGGAGCAGCCCAAAGAAATAGCAAAAAAAAAAAAAAAAAACCAAAAATAAAGCAATGGGACCTAATCAAACTGACATGCTTTTGCATAACAATGGAAACCATAAAAAAAAAAAAAGACAACCTGTGGAATGGGAGAAAATAGTTTCAAACGAAGCAGCTGATGAGGACTTAATAATCTCTAAATTATACAAACAACTTATACAACTCAACAGCAAAAAAAATTAACAACCCAATTAAAAATGGACAACCGTTTCTTAATAAACATAGTCTTATATTCAGTTCAGAAGTTTTAACAGAAAAATTAAGGTCTTCAATCAATATTTGGGAGGTGAGGAGAAAGGGGAAAGATGGGTGGTATTTAAATTGAAACAGAAATTGGTCTTCATTCAAATAAACTTAAAATTCAAACTCTAGGTTCAAACAATGAAAGTGCTTTCAGATACGAGAAAGAAAACCTACTTGTAAATCTTGTTCACTGGTGTTTCAGATTTAAGAAACAAAAAATAGTTTCACCTGTGATATAGAGAAAAAATTCCCCACTAGAGTATTTTAATCATTATTTATATTTATGGGTAGTTTCTGAATTTCAAGTTTCACATGCCCATGGATGTAGAAGAAGCTACATCTACAGAAAAAATACAAATATCTATGCGTCAATCCTCTACGTGTTTGACTATAGGGATGCCAGCCTTAACCAGGAACTTCTGCCTTTAAGTTTTTGGAAATCTCTAAATTATTGCAAATGAGAGTATGCTGTTGTCTGACAACTTTGACTGCAATGGGAAGGCAAGTTCTTCCACAAAATCTTGAAGGGACAATGAGCTCAAAACACTATTGCTCTCACTGAGTACTAATTGCCCCATGCTTCCTCTGTAATGTGGTAGAATTGGGAGCCCTTGGTCCTCCCCCTTGGCAACTCCTTTAGCAAGTCAGGGAACTGTGAATTTTGTAGGTGATTATATTAATAAATATCATTACTAGCTTAATGAAAGAGGGTGAAAGCTCCGTAGGTCTGTGTTACACTTAGTTATGAGGCATTCCTCAGCATAATTGTGTAGGGTCTAAAAACTTGCAGCCGTAAATGATGAATTCCTTTCAATTCACAGTTACTGACACAGAAGGAAAGACAGAGGTATTTGCCCAAGAGCACTACCAGCAACACCACCAATATATGTGACTCAGTGACTGGATGACATTTAGTTTTCATGCTGAACATATCACTGGTCCTCTTAAAATTCTCTAATCTTGGTAGAATTTCAGTCATCAGAAAAGAGCCCTCTTTTGTAATATGTTTAACTGGTATAAGATCAGGTTCACCTCAAAAAATGTTGATATGATTCAGCTTCATTGTGGATTGAGTCCAAGTCCTGTCTGTCCTCAAAGCACTCTTCAGCTGATAATGTAAATTAGCAGATATAAATAAATATGTAGAAACAAGAGAAGGAGAAAATACATCTTGCTAATAACATCTAAGCATCTAATTCAAATGTAGATACTGGAGATTGGTTTAACCAGTTCTCAATATGAATAGCAATAGACCTTGGGCCTACCTGACATGTCTTATTATTTGCAGATTGTTTATAATTTGGGTGCCTGTCTATCCAGAGGTCTCTAGTTTTAGTATTAGTATTTACAGTAGAGAAAACTCCATGGGTATTCAACTTCCATCACTATGTGATGATGAGTGTTTTGAATTGCATTGAAGACAGACTGGTTAGTCCCTTCAGAGCCATTCCACTGAAGTGGCATTAAGAATATTTAAAGGGGAAAGGTCAATATCATACAGTTTGTTCCTACCATTCCTGCAAAATGAAGAATTTATATATACATCAACAAATAAGACATGAAAGAAAGGTTATAGTTAAAACTTTATGGTATAATTCTTTTGAATCCTGTGAGATTCTGTGTTCTTGTACACTAATTACAAAATATTAGTTTCTAAGGGATGATTTTTCATGAGTGTATATTTATATACTAGTGTACTAAGTGCAGAGAAAAGTTTGTCAGTTGCTTATGGTTTATTTTTAAGATTCCAGGTATGTAGTTCATCTGCATATAAATATGACACCCCACACAAGCATGCACGTTTATTCACCACAATAAATGAGGCCCCTCTAGCTATATTCTTGTACTTTCTTCAGAGATCAATTCAGCACAAACCACATTATTTATTCAGGATGACATTAAGGTGTTCGCTCTTCACAAGAATAAACACATTGATGATGTTAATGCCAGCACTTCATTTTCTATGGAACCCTTGCACTTAAATACAGCAGAGGAGTGCGTGACATTTTCGTTGCATTTTTTCATTTCAACACCTCTGAGTATAGTTTTCTATTTGTGCTATGTCACTTCTGCAAGATTTCTTAGATTTAACTTAAACTTTTAAATATTATATATACTTCTGGGTTTCTAAATAAGTAACTTCAGCATGGTGATCATTACTATTCTTTGATGGAAGCAGATAATAAAAATTTAAACATACCTGAGGACACTAAATTCTTATTTCAAAGGCACTCCAGAGGCAGGAAAAAAAAGGAAAGTACCGACATGAGGAAAGTCATGATAGTCATAAAAAACTCTGGATAAAACAAACCTTCTAAAGAAGCAGAAGGGTCATTTTACAATGAACTGTGCATTTTTATGGTCCACTGGAGCACATAGTATAAAGTGTCAATGAAGGTCAGATAAGTCTGTAAAGAAGATTCTGTCTTCTTAAAGGATAGTAAACAGCTCCAGGATGTATACACAAAGGCTCTTTTGTTCTTGCCAGACAAACAATGAAAGTAGAAGGCAATCCAGTGACTGAATCAAAATCTATTAAAGACTCTGCTCCTGGGCTTCTGCCTCTAGAAGCTTGCTGTTGCCTATTTAGCTTTAACATCATATTACATGATTAATTCTTGAGTTTCTTGGTCTTGAAGTTATTGATGCTCATTCTGTATTTTTCACTTTCTGAAAGAACACAAGGTATTTCCCAATCCTACAGAGTGGATTTCTAATAATATAACAACTCTTTGAGCACAATTGGACTGTTTCCAAGTGAAAAATTATAAATTTTAATACTAGAGAAAAATATGAATAGATCTGAGAGAATGTCAATAAAAGCCATAGATATAAAATATATCTCAGATCATTTGATACCACATTGGCCAGTGTTGAAATAAAAAATATTATCTCCGAAGGATAGTCACAACTGAAATAATATAACCAAAAATATTTTGCTCTTCTAAATAGAAATCATGTTAAGCTATATAATTATACTTTGGAGACTATTTTTCCACATATTAACATGTAAAATATTTCCGTAAAGTTCGCATAGTTCTGCCTTATTCTTTTTAAAGACTGCAAAATGCTCCATGGGTTATATATGTCACAATTATTTTTAGAGTTAAAGTTTGCAATATTCTGGCATTAAAACCAATGATAATACTAACTTGTATTTGTGTACATGATTTTAGATGAATACATTTATAGGTGAATGACACATTTCACCAGATCTTTACTTTTGAAAGATAAGTCATTATTTTTTGCATCATGCAGAGAAAGACGTCACCATAAAAATAATACATTTCATCAGTTATAAAACACACCTGGATTTTAGAGATGTTAAAATATGTCTTAGAATCAATGAAACATGGTATCAATTTGTGCATCTTAGAATCAATGAAATGTGGTACTAAAAAGTAATATTGTTAAGTCAAATTGCAAGATTACCACCCATTTCAGTGTAAATAACTTACACTTCATTGACAATGCAAAACTGTACTTGTTTCCTTTTTCCAAAACAGTGTATCTCAAATTTTGAATCTTTGCCAATCTTACGCATTAAAAGAACAGTCTTTTAATATGTAGAAATGACATTGATATTTCCTGTTGTAATGGCTGCTCTAGATTTCTAAAAGTTTGAAACAAAATATAAATCTACTGACATCCTGACAATCAATAAAAATTTATTTAGAGAACTTTCTAAAGCTGATACTGCAGGTATTTAAAATCCTGTGTGATTTGAGGCCATTTACTTAACTATTTTAACGCTTAGTTTCTTTTACTGTGACCTGGAGATAATATTTTGAGTTGTGATGAGGATTAAATAAATTAATACATGTGAAGTATTTCTAGAAGATAGTGGTTAATTTTTATATAGTAGTTACTACTATTTTTATTAGTAGTAGTCCTACCACTGCTATGATATTGTGCTATGAATAGAATAATTTTAATTTACTGATCACAACAATTTTTATCCAAAGATGTTAGGTTTTAAGTAATTAGTACATATAGAATGCCTAAGGAAAATGACTCTATCTTTGGGGATGCCTTTTCAATAAAATAAATATCATGTTTAGATATCCAAAGTAATGTCAGAAATAGTTTTAATAAAATGATAATTATCACAGTGCAGTAACATGACTTAAGACATATTTGTTACATTAAGTCCTAATGAGGCAAAACTGATACTAGTTTGCAGATTTGTTAAAATTTTAGGGAAATAATGTGCATTTCATTAGCTGAAACAAAAAAAAAGCATATTCATGCTGGTATATATTACATACACCAGAATCAGAATTAAATGCTTACATGCTACAATCCTGATGCACAAAATTAGAAGGGTTCTTTGTGTGGCATGCCATGTAAATATACGTATTGTTATAGAATTGCAGTTTTATCCATAACATGAACAAGTGAAATAATTTTCAATTATATTCTTATAATAATGAAATGTGCTAAGTTTTGAAAAGTTATAAAATGAGAGATTTATAAGGATGTGTGTGTATATATATCTGCTTTCACTTTATATGTATATAAAATTTATAAGCTCTTACATTTGGTTGGACATTTTCCTGTAAAAATAGCAGAAATTTTTATCATAATAACTAAGGTCATAATTTTCATGATTTGTGTATTTGATTAACATGCCTTTGTTCTGTGCTTCTGCAGGTTAACATCCATCAAAAATTCTAATCTCTTCAAAGTTGCATACCATAACAAAACTGACATTTATATATTGAACTATATAACAGATGCCCTGAGGATTGATTTAAAGGCATTATTTCATTTAATTCTTATAATAACATATGAGGTAAAAATATTATTAACCTACTTTTTTCATAAAGAAAATAAATTGCAGAGAAGATGTTTCCCCTCAGTCACGGACCTTATCTAATTATTTATATAATTATATTCTCTTTACTTACTTTTTATAGTACTACCGATCACTTACTTTATCCATTTCATCAATCGTTTATTCATGCCACCTAATGAAAACCTTACATATTCAAAAATTGCACAAGGGATTAGGGACACACTTGTGAGTAAGGGAGAGTATACCGTTTATTTAAGGACAAAGGCAAATAAATTAATAAATAATAGTAAATTATAGTTAATGCCATATAGCAGAAAAGACAGAGTTTTAGGAGTCTGTCTTTTTTTGTAGATCAGGATTTTAGTCATCAATCACAATATCTGCTTTAAAGGGATTTATCAGAGAATTTTAATTTCCACCACATGATTTAATCTCTTTAATTCCATTTTATTTTTTGTGGTCATTTTCTATAAGTGGTCCCATGAGAACTCAGGTTGAAAGGAAATCTGGAAAACTTCAGTTTAGACTTTCCAGTTTCAATAGAACATGTGTTGTAAGATTAGAATAGACTTTGATTCCCATAATCTGACTTATCTGACACACCTTAGCTTTTAATATATTCTAACTTCTATTAGAGGAAAATGCATTAAATGAGAAGATAAACAAGAAATTAAGACCCCCTCTTAAGTCTAATTTTTTTATTCTGACGGAACCTGCATTATGCAGTAACACTAATTTACATTGGATATCTCAGGCTCCTCACAAATTCCAAACACATAATATTGGAAAAATGACAAAAACAGATGAAAAATCACATATTCACTTACTATTAAATATATCTTCACATTAAAATAGCTCCATGTATCATGAATCAAACAATTTTTAAAGAAATAATTAACATTAATATTTCAGGGAGTTTTTTAGAGTTTTATTTATGTGATTTGCAAGAAACTCTACAGTTTATTTTAGCCTGAATTTGAATTCAGGGGATTTTATTTTGCAAGATTTCAGTTAGGTTCAGGACTGATTTCATTTATCTAAATGTTTGAAAATGGACTTGTTTTTATTTTGAATATTAGATTGAAGAGTTCAAAAAAAAAAAAGCACTGTGAAACTTGGTGATAGTAAATCTTTGCACATTCTTTTTACCAAATTATAACTTTATAGTGTGTAATTTGAGAAAAGTACTAATAAAAGTGAAATTCTAAATTAACACGATAAATGTTTTATCCTTAAGAAAAACATGTAATCCCTTCTTCAGCAGTGAGAATATGGCTCCTTTCCTCTGCTTTGTGAAGTGAAAGCATTGCAAAATCAAAGCAAAGAAGAAGATGGTACTGCATGTCAAAAGAAAAACGTTAAAAGATACATGTGATGCAAAGTTTGTTGAAAACCTAGTATTTTCTAAGCTTTTGTTTAGTCATTAATTCTTTCAATCAAATTCATTATCTTAAAGGAGTTTACATTTAAAATAAATATAACAGGAAATAAAAATGTGACAGAAAATAGAAATGACCAAATTAAAAATACATAATATATGGTTAAATTATATAATTAAATTATAACACAACTTACATTATATGAGTTAATTAGTTCTAAGAAAAAATAAGTATGTGTGGGCTATCAGACTATATAAGAAGTTCAACAACTCAATACCAAAGAGCAAACAATCCAATTAAAAAATGGACAAAGAACTTGCTTACAGGCATTTCTCCAAAGAAGATGGACACATAGCCAAAGAGCACATGGAAAGATGTTCATCATTACTAAACAGTAGGGAAATGCAAATCAGAACTGCAGTGAGATACCAGAATAGTAATGAGATACCACTTCACACTCATTAGGATGACAATCAAAACAAACAAAAGGACAGAAAATAAAAAGGTTGACAGGTATGTGGAACAATTGGAATTCTTTGTGCATTGCTGGTGGGAATATAAAATGCAGCCACTACAGAAAAGAGTATGGAAGTTCCTCAAAATGTTAATATAGAATTACTGTATGAGTCATTCGTTGCACACTGGGTATATACCTCAAAGAATTGAATTCAGGGACTTGAACACATATTTCTACACCAACATTTGCAGTGGCATTTTGCACGGTAGCCACAGGTAGAAGCATCTTAAATTCTCATCAACAGATAAATAAAATGTAGAATTTTATTTAGACATAAAATAATGAAATTCTGATTTTACTATAATATGGATGAACTTTAAAGAAATTATGCTAAGTGAAATAAAGCCATACATAGACACACATTGTATGGTTCCACTTATATGAGGTACCTAGAATTGTCAAACTCATGGAGACAAAATGTAGTAACAGTTACCAGAAGGTGAGGAGAAGGAAGGAATAGGATGTTGCTGTTTAATGAGTATGGTTTCAACTTGGAATAATGAAAAAAGTTCTGGAGATGAATGGGTGATGGTTGCACAGCAATGTAAGTGTACTTAACACTACTGAACTATATACTTAAAAATAGCTAAAATGGTTAAACTTCATGTTATGTACATCTTACACAGCAAAAAATCAATTCAGAAAGCTTGTGTGGGGTTAGAAATGCAGGTTGAGGAGATATTTTATTTTATTCTTATATAGTTTAACACATTTATTTATATATTTTTTATTTTTTTTCTGTTATAGTTGATTTATAATGTTCTGTCAATTTCTTCTGTATAGCAAAGTGACCCAGCCATATATGTGTGTGTATACACACACACTCTTTTTCTCACATTATCCTCCATCATGTTTCATCACAAGTGACTAGGTAGAGTTCCCTGTGCTATGCAGCAGGATCTCATTGCTTATCCACTCCAAATGCAATGGTTTGCATCTACTATCCCCCAACTCCCTGTCCATCCCACTCTCTCCGCCTCCCCTTTGGTAACCACAAGTCTTTTCTCCAAGTCCATGAGACTGTTTCTGTTCTATAGATAGGTTCATTTGATGAATCATGTTTTAGATATATATATGTGCATTGCGGGTGGGAATATAAAATGCAGCCACTACAGAAAATATCATATGATATTTATCTTTCTCTTTCTTATTTCACTTAGTATGAGAGTCTTTAATTTCATCCATGTTGCTACAAATGGCATCATTTTGTTCTTTTTAATGGCTAAGTAGTACTCTATGTGTATCACATCTTAATCAATTCATCTGCTGATGGGCATTTAGGTTGTGAATAGTGCTCTTGTGAATAGAGGGGTGCATGTATCTTTTTCGATGAAACTTTGTCCAGATATATGCCTAGGAGTGGGATTGCTGGGTCATGTGGTAGTTCTATATTTAGTTTTCTGAGGTACCTCTGTACTTTTTAGTTTAATATAATTAGAGCAGTTAAAATTTGGGAGTTCCTGCTGTGAAACAGAGAGTTAAGCAACAGGCATTGTCTGTAGCAGCTCAGGTTGCTGCTGAGGTGTGGGTTCGATCCCTGACCCGGGAACTTCTATATGCCATGAGTGCAGCCAAAAAAGAAAAAAAAAAAGAGAAAATTTGCATAAATATACTCTTACACTACACAGGCAGTTTATTCTGTTGGCAATAGTTTATATTGGTATGATACACTTTCTGTATAATTAACCAATATTGGACATGTTGATTAAAACCAATACTTTATTTTTTTTTAGATTTTACCTGTCCTTAGTCTTTTTTTCTGTTCCAGGATACCACATTATATTTAGTCATCAAGTATTCTTAATCTCTAGATCATGACAGTTCTTGGGATTTTCCTTGTTTTTAATGATAATAAAAGTTTTGAGGAGTACAGTTTAGCTCTTTGGTCAAATGTCCCTTAATTTGACTTGTCTGATGTTTTCCTCCTACTTAAATTAAGGATGTGTCTTCTTGGGAAGAAGATCACAGATGTAAAATGTCCTTATCATGTCATATCAAGAGCACATTCTTTTAGCATGGCTGATCACTGAGGATAATAACCTTGATAACCTGACTAAGGTTTCTCCATTGTAAGCTAACCCTTTTTCTATCCATACTTGCTTTTCGGAGGAAAATGGCTGTATTCAGTGCATACATAAATGGGTAGAAATTTTGCTGTATCTCCTTAAAGAGACGGTATCTATAAAAATTATTTGTAATTTTTCTGCATGGCAGATCTGTCTATTCTCAATTTAAAAATTATCATTTATTTCAGTATGGACTTATGAATATTTATTTTATACTATGGCTTATAATATAATATTGCATTGTTTTCTTGCCAAAATTGTTTCAGATTTGACCATTGGGAGATCAGTTAGTTGTTTTCTGCATTCCTTGATATATTGATCATCAGCCTTTAATTTTATTATTTTTTAAAAGAACACTTTCTTACTTTCTGACACTACAGGGTGTTCCAGGCTAATCTTTTATATGCTCTGGTCTAGCCATTGAATTGGCCATTTCTCTAAGAAGTCTTGATACCTTTTATTGGAAAAGGTTATAGAAACTGAGATCTGAGCACTAGGTGCATTTGTTGCTACTGGAATGCCATGCCTTCTAGATTCCTTTAGCAAACAGAGCTTGGGAATATATGTATGTATACCAATCCATTTATACACATAAATCTTCAACCTCCCTCTTCAGCAGTGAAAAATATCATTGCTTTCCCCTGCTATTTATTCATTTATTTGTTCAGTCCCAGTGTAAGTGTATAGTAATTTCACAAGAATTAACATCTACCCCCTTGTGAAAAAACTTGACCAAGTAGTGTATAGTGTTTATGTACAGTTCCTTTTTCTTTAGTATTACGAATCCCACTCTATTCTAAAATTGCTTAGGTTAGTACTTCCCCCATCCTCCACTCTTGAGGAGTTATTCTGTAAGTTGGTCCAGAAAGTTCTCTATGTTGAGATGAATTTTGATGAACAAATACCTGAATTGAGGGAAAGTAGAAGTCACTGAGAAATTTGGGATGAGAGCATTGCAGACAGAACCACAGGTTCAAAGGAAAGAAAAAAAAAATCACAATGGCATTGAGCTGGGAGATGCCTTGGAAGCTTATAGAAATAAATAGGCATTTTTTACTGTCTTAACATTGAGTGTATCTAGAGACGAAGGCAAATATGAACACTAGAAGAATGTTGGAGGAACACAATCATTTTCTAAAATAATAGGCTTATGAATTAGCTGATTCCTGATTGAAAATTTAGAACATTCTGAAACAAAATATTTTGATTAAAAAGTGAAGGTACTTAAATGTCCATTGAGAGATGAATGGATTTAGAAGATGTGGTACGTCTATGCAGTGGAATACTACTCAGCCATAAAAAGAACAAAATAATGCCATTTGCAACAACATGGATGGAACTCTCATACTAAGTGAAGTAAGTCAGAAAGAGAAAGACAAATATCATATGATACCACATATGTGGAATCTAAAACATGGTGCAAATGGACCTATATATAGAACAGAAACAGTCTCATGGACTTGGAGAATGGACTTGTGGTTGCCAAGGAGGAGGTGGAAGGAGTGGGATGGACGGGGAGTTTGGGGTTAACAGGTACAAACTATTGCATTTGGAGTGAATAAACAATGAGATCCTGCTGTATAGTACAGGGAACTCTATCTAGTCACTTGTGATGGAACATGATAGAATATAAGAAAAATAATATATATGTATGTATAACTGGGTCACTTTTCTGTACAGCAAAAATTGGCAACATTGTGAATCAGCTATAACAATTTTTTTTTTTTTAAGTGAAGGTGTTCCTATCATTTTAGGGTCTTATTTATTCCTTTTGTTTAGCATGATAGAAAGAGATAAATATAACAGTTGCCTATGTATGATTTTTGAAATATGAAAATAACATATTTGTTGTATAAAGCAAAAAAATCACACACATTAAATATTTTTTAAGAAAACAGATTCTTGGATTCCATACTTCAAAGAATCTGATTGAGTATGTTAGGCTGGAGCCTTTCTAATTTGTTGACTATACAGAATAAATTTCCTAAAGTGGAGAAGAGATATTACCTAGAGAAATGCAATGGAGAAAATGACCTATTTAAATAGTCCTGTCACACAATTTTGACCAATCCTTTTTTCATTATCTAGCTTTTCCTCCACTTGTTCCCTTAGCTACTGCCTTCAATTCCTGTGCCTTACTCTAGTTCTTCTGTATGAATTGCTATGCTTCTCATCGTCTCCCTCCTCTGTGGTCAGTTGGTATTCAGCCTTTTTCCATTCCCTTTCCTCTTTATTCTTCATTTCATCTTGAAAAAAATATTGAAATCTCATCTGTGTAGTTGTGTTTAGTATCTGTGGTTATTAAAATTATCCCATAAATAAAATACATTTTGTTCAGTTCTTTTTTAATATGAATATAGCAAGTAAAGTTTCAAATTAGTATATCAAAATTGCCTAATAAAAATAAATTTTTGGTTACTCATTAAATAAAATTGTGTTATATTAAAAGAACTCATAATCCTAAAGAAGAGTGATATTTCACAATTGATTCTTCTAAAAAAAATCTCAAGATTTTACTTTTTAATAAAGATATTAAGCTTGTTTTTCAAGTTTGCCTATTTTTCTGGGTTTTTTCATTTGTAAAAATAACCTCATGGTCCATAATCAAGTGATACACTGCTCATTCACTTCTTTTATTTATGTGTTTCTCCTTTCTGTACCAAGAACTCCATTTCCCCCATTTCTCTATCAAAATAGTGTCTTTCAAGATCCTTCTACAATATTACTCCCTCCCTTTTCTATAAGCAGTCATTGTGTCTTCTTGCTTTAAAGCTCATGAAGACAAGTTTTCAATTCATTAAATCTTTGAAAATCCCACTATTAATACCGTTTTTCATATCCGAATAGTCTATTTCCTGAGTTATAGTAGGAGATTTCTATCTGGTATTCTGCCAATAATCTGTCCTTAAATTCTTTCTTCATATTTCTACAAAAATTACTTTCTCCAAAATTTTCTTTATTAATTTCTCCTCTGAAAAATCACTCTTGGTTTGTTCATAACCACTGAATAAAACCAGTCAGTGTAATATGGATGCTTTTCCATCCTTGCTGTCTTGTCACCTGTTCTTCTGACTGGTTCCACTCCTCCATCTCCCTATTCTAATGTTACTACAGTAAGTCCTGCTTTAGGAAATATATGTATATATATTTTATTTTTTGTCTTTTTTTTTTTTTTTTTTTTTTTTTTAGGACTGCACCCAGTGCATATGGAGGTTCCCAGACTAGGGGTCCAATCGGAGCTACAGCTGCTGGCTACACCAGAGCCACAGCAAAGCAAGATCCATGCTGCATCTGCGACCTACACTACAACTCATGGCAGCGCCAGATCCTTAACCCACTGAGCAAGGCCAGGTATCAAACCCACATCCTCATGGATTTTAGTCAAGTTTGTTAATCACTGAGCCATGACAGGAACTCCAGAAAATGTTATTTTAATATAAAATTAACTTTTCTTCTGACAGTACAAAATAAATATTGAGCCAATATTGATATTGAAAGAAAATCAAATTATTATTTTCCTGATACACTCAATACGATTAGTCAATAATTAAGTTATGATGAAAGGAGAAGAAAAAGTCAAATATGACTCAGATCTGTAAGCATGAGTGACTGGGAAATAGTGTTGACAGTAGCAAAATTTAAGGAATACGCAAGGAGGCAGTTTTAAGGAAAGCTAATATGTTGTTTGGAACCAGTTGAAGTGCTTATGAGGACTCTAGTGAAGACAACAAAGCATAGATGGACGTGTGATCATAAAAATTTGAGGAGAAATTAGGTTTAGATATGTACATTGTAAACACTAGGGTGAATATCATATCACAGAACCATTTAAATCACTGAATCTTATTTATTTACATTTTTATTTTATAAAGAAAAATGCTTTATCGTGGCATACATACAAATCAGAAATTTCAGAAAAACCTTGAAATGGCTTATAATGATTCATTTGTTACATATCTAAATACTTTTTCTTAAAGCACCCCCAGGGCTAAAATTATAACAGATGCACCTATTTTAAAACAAAATAAAGGACTACATTATTATTATTTAAATCCAGAGAAAGAATAATATATAATGTAGTAGATTCTTTCAGATATTCAAATACCATTTGAATAGTATTACACAGTAGTGTGCCTCTTGGTTGTCATGGCAACCACATCTCAAATTTAGAGCATCAAGTCTTCATTTTCTATGAATTTTCAAATGGCAAGGATATATAAAATGTTATATAATGACTTTCTTTAAAAATTTTGATGTAGTAGATGCAAATTCATCAAATGTAATATAAAATATATATTAATTAAAGGGATAACTATTTTTAATGTCAGTAACATAATCAGACAAATAGGCTATATATTATTGATAAATAGACAAATTTTCGACAACAAAGGTTTGAAAAAATGCATATTAGCTGCCAGAGAGTCTTTTCTGTCTTCTGCTAACTGTTAACTATCTGGGTAATAATTGCTTGAGGTTTTTTGAAGATATAGTAATTATGATTTTGTCTAGTTTTATTTTTAGCTATAGTGAAGTCATATATTAAATGCACGTTAAATAACCCCTATTTTCTAGCTTTTTTTTTGACACTCAGATGGCTAAGGTTCTAAATAATGATCCCCTACTGTTATGATCTTCTGTATAAAACCGTAGTAATCTCTGTAATGAAATAATGGAAATGGCTTGTGTCAATATTTTGCTTATTGGGTCGAAAATATGGTAATTTTCCAACTCCAATGAGTTCCCCAATGGTAACTTTTAGCAAATCAAGTGTATTTTAACATGTAAATGATGATATAGACCTCTTTCATGGAAAATACAGGTCTAAAAAGTTTAGGTCTGAGGAAAAGATTTCAAAAGTCAATCAAAGAATCTGTTTTCATTTCAGTGGTTAATGAACCCAACTAGGATTCAGTGGTTAATGAATCTGACTAGGAACCATGGGGTTGTGGGTTCAATCCCTGGCCTCGCTCAGTGGGTTAAGGATCCAGCATTGCTGTGAGCTGTGGTGTAGGTAGCAGACATGGCTTGGATCTCGCATTGCTGTGGCTCCAGATAGGCCAGCGGCTACAGCTCCGATTAGACCCCTAGTGTGGGAACCTCCATATGCTGCGGGTGTGACCCTGGAAAAGACAAAAAAAAAAAAAAGACAAAAAATTTAAAAAATAAAATATTAAAAAAAAAGGATCTGTTTGCTACATAGGTAGAATCATACCTTCCTACCTGGGTTATCCATTAGGAAATTAAAAAAATATATAATAGAAATAATTTCTAAGATAATTCTTTTTTTAATGCACCCATGTGAATGTTGGCTTTGGTGAACTCTAATATACTCTTTTACACGAAAGCTTTAATAATTCAATACAATTATTTGCCTTGCTACAGACTCATGAGAAGAAAGCCACAGTATAGGACTTGGTATATTTTTAAAACCAGTAATGACTAAAATGACATTTTATTACTAATGATTATTTTATGCAGCACACTGTAATAATTTATATATGTAAATAGCATATAAAAATTTATACATCAAAATTGACCTGCTCTAAAATTAAATTTCTATGAATATTTCAAGCAATGCTGGGCAAAGCATAGCAGCATTGATTTCCTCCTCTGTAAGGAAATAGGTAATGCACACAGCGAGTGACAATGTGCAGCCTTGTGTTTATGGAGATAGCCCTCCCTTCTATTTGTGACTACATGCAGCTAGGGAATGAACCATTTGGGCTGAATTGATTGGTTTTGTTGCCCTCCTGATTTTGCTGAACTCACTATTTTAAAAAATCTGAATCAATAAGCTATTCAGGCAATTGTACAGATATGACTTTTTATTCTTAAGTCGATTTGATGTGTGGTAGATTTTAGTGTGAGAATCTAATCAGAGGAGAGGCCCATTTCCAAGCAGTGAGCTTCAGGCTAAGATTTCTTTTGCAAGTAGGTCCAGAAATCCATGTATAAAAATGTGACTCTGCTTTAACAAGAGGAAAAATCACATTGAAATGTACCCCCTAAAGTCAAAGACATTTAAAATTAAATTTATTTAAATCATCCAAGTACTAGCCATCCTGTTTTTAAACTCTGGGACTAAAAACTTAATAATTTCTATATTTGAAAAAATATTTTGTCTTAAGGCCACTTGTGCTTCAGTGATGACTTAAAATGTTCAGGTTGTTCTCTTATCTTTGGGAAAGAGCAGAAGATTTGTGTCAGACTTTTCAAATGTGATTTCACCTCTTATAGTCTTGTGATCTTAGAAAATAAAAAAATAATACAGTAAGGTATCTTTATCTAAAAAATCATAATTACTATAATTCAGGAAGCTGTTGTAAGGAAAAAATAAATTGAAATAGTAAGCCACCTGCCACCTCACTGGAAGGAAGCATCTGATAATTATCAGTTCCCTCCCTTCTTCTCACTCTCTATTCTGTCTCAAATGGTCATTTACTTTGAACTTTTCCTTGTCACTAATGTATATATTCTTCTGGACAACAAGAAACAAATCAGGCTTAAGGATGTGTTGAAGAGAGGAGTAAAATTTCTTAGTGCACGCATTTCGAATAGGTTATAAATATCACAAAGAAACATGTGTAATGATAGTTTTTGGAACATCTGCACAAACAAAATAACCATCTAAGTAAACAGAAGAGTAGGAATTGTGATTTTTTTTTTTTTGGCAGATATTTGGCTTGAGCATCTACCCTTTGATTTGTGTAATTTTATTATTATGCTGCAACTGCTTTCATTCTGAATTATTCATTCAGCATAAGCTAGCAATAAAGGCAATGCCTTTCTTCAGCTAAACATTCTCTGACATTAAAAAGGCTATTTAAATGAACCACAGCTTGTTTTTTTTTTTCTCCATTTTATGGTCTGAATAGATGTTGGTTTTGGACAAACCACATTTGGGGTAAATTTATCACAGCTTTAAGAAAAGCTCCATATAAACTAATAGAATAGGATTGTCTTTGAGCCATGTCCTTGAATGGCCACTAATTTCTTTTCTTGGCTCCCTGCTTGTCTGGAGAGAGTGTCATTGAAAGGCCTGTATTGAAACAAAGCACAAATATTGGCTTCTGGTGCTTAAGGTACTCCAGATGGTTACATGTTTCTGAAAATGCATGTTCTCATATGATTAGTTTTTTTTTTTTTCTGTTTATGCTTTCAAATGTGAAATTAAGGAATAATGGGTCATTAATGCAATATTTTGAGTTTTTATCAATGGAGATCATTCTAATAGATGCAGCATACTGAACTTAACCATTTGTTTTCTGTATTTAGTAACATATATCAAACTTAAAATTTGCAGGTTATGTATATTTTTTTTTGCACAAGACAGCCACTGGCTGTACTACATTGAAATATATAAGTTCTATAATTTAGTGTTACTCTTTTATGTTATTATACATTTAAATTTACTATTTAAATGAGGACTCCTTGTCTGTAAAAAAGATATTTAAACCAATTTGATATTTTCTGTCATTCTTCTATATTTTGACTTTTCAACTATATTTTAAAGATAGTCTTGTACTCCAAAAGTCAAGATTACTTTATAGGAGGTAACACATGTCTTGACTACACTCTTCACCAGAAACCTGGCACCACCTCTCTTCTACATACCTTACCCACAATATATCAAAGAAATTTCTACAAAGAAAAAATAATTTAAAAATTATATGTTTAACAACTCGTTAATTCTCATTACCAAAACGTTCATAATGTTCTATAAGATGTTTTTAAAAGTCCACAAGTATTTCCGGAAGCTGGAATACGTATGTCCAAGGATACTTTCTTAGAGCTAGTCTCACAAACATGCTTCATCTCCCTCTGCTGGTTCTGTCCTTGTATAAGAGGGCTGGCCCTCACCATTTAGTGGAATCTCTCTGTTGGTATTGGTGGCTATTGTAATTAATGTTGTCTATCTGTGTCTTTACTCCTGATGAAAGTTCTGATGTTCAAAGTAGGTAACCCAAGTGGATTCATTCCTCAAAGAAAGTTGTCTGATTATGTATAGTATTCTTTAATTTGTTACTTAAAGAGTTCCAGTTTTATAAAATAAAAGAAAGATGGGCAAGTGGGGAACTCATGTATTTTGTTCCCTTGTTGTAACCCTAATCTCCAAAAACATGTCTGAAATGGAGTAGGTGCTCAGTTAGTGGTTGAATGAATAAATATTTCAGTTCATACAATACAGTATTCTTTCATTTTTTTTCAGTCAGGATTTAAAAACAATTTCATGTTGATAACCCAGTAGATATAGTGATGATACAAATGATTGACACATCTGCCTAAGAGATTTTTTTCCTATACCATAGTATCCTCTTTAAATAGCTTCGTAGTATCTTCTTTGAATAACTTAGCAATGTTTTGTAGGTATAGAGCATAATTTTCCTACTGCCTCAGGAGTGTAAATGCAAAGAGGCAAAGGCCTTCAGATGTATACTTAGAAAAATATGCTGATTAATGGAGAACTTAGGAACAAATTTTGAAAATACAGCTTGAAAATGTTAAGCATCCTCCTTTTAGATTGTATTGTGCACAATTACACTGTAGCTCATGCAGCACAGGCAGTTCTCATTTTTCTGTTTATTCTGCAGGCAGCATAAAAAAGAATAATGCTTTTTCATTATCATGATGTATGCAGCTGAGGTGCTAAATTCCTAAATGAAAACTCGGCAAAAAGTCATAGATCTCCTTAACAATGACTTATTTTATGATAATTCTTTAATACTAAATAATTATTTTTAAAAAGTAAAAATGAAACTCCGTACCCTATAATTAAACATAAATATATTGACCAACATTATTATTGGCCAAGTTACAATAATCTAACATTTTTTTCCTTTCACCTGTGAAGTTTAAGGAAATTCTACCCATTTCATTATCAAATATTAGATCAAGGTAACACTACAAGGAAATGCTAAGTATCTCTTTCAGACCAACAATTGCTGGGTATTAAGTTCCTTTGTTTGTGAATGACATTGTTGAACTACTGTGATTGAAATACCTATAGCTATTGATGATTTTTATGGTCCTCCTTCCAGGAGGGTGCAGAGTGTCATTGAAAGGCAGCTGGGCTTCTCATGTGCATCTGTAACCATGTGAAATATGAACAGAAATAATGAATAAACTTTTCTAAAGAGGGCATTTAAGGAGCAGATAGGACTTTTCTGCAGCCTATATTTTCTACTGTCACTTAGCAGAGGACTTGAAGCCCTAGAAAATATTAAAGACCTGAGTCTCTGAGTTACTGTGTGGAAGGAAGCTACTTAGTAACCAGGAACATTGGGCTGTACTGGGCTATTTCGTAAATTAAAAATAAACTATTGTATGAAGCCACTGATATATTGGAGTTTGCTTGTTCCAATAGCTAACATCACTCAAATGAAACCAGAAATCACTGAATTTTCCTTTATACAACTCAAGATATTAAATAAATTATTAAATATGTTAAAATATTAAATGCTGATAACAAGTATAGTATATATATAATTAAGAGACATTAATAACATAGGCTTTTGTTTTAAAATGATGGATGATTAGTAAATAATAATGAAATACCATAAAATGCTTGTTATTAGCCAGGAACTAAACATTCGCTTAAACATTACAAAGGTTCTGTGAATTAATATTATTCTCCATTGTACAAATGTGGTAACTGAAACTCAAGAAAGGTAATTATCCTAAAGTTGTAGACTTAATAAGTGTTAGAATCTAGAATTGAATAGAATCCTAAACCGCAAAAGCTGGTTTAGTTTCATTATATTTGCCATTTTCTAAAATAGCTCTTTGAGCAATTATCTAATTTTGCCCCTCCCTTTCACCACCACTGGTTGACAGTAATCCACATAAGATGCTTCCACTTTCTGGTGAAAATTTCAGCCTACAGATCCTTGCAATCAGACTGTAACTCTTATTACTTTGCTAAAACTAGTCAACTTTCAATTTGCATAAATTTCAGAAGAATGTAACTAATAAGGAGCAATCCCAGAGAGATAACATGTTTAAAATCATGAAGGAGAATAACATATCTTATGCAGCTGTTTGCATGAATGTTAGAACAGGAATTGATGATGTATATGCTTGTGAGCATGATATATAGGAATCTTGTGTGATTTGGGATATAAAAGAAAGGCACCCACATTTCATAGTAAGCTTTTTGTAACTTTAAAATTTTAAAATTTAATTCAGAAAATAAGATGAAATGCACAGTTTCCCCAGAAGTATATCCACATTCGTTATTCAGGTTTCTTCCATATTAGATACCTATGACCAAATTTCTTTCTCAACAATATCTTCTGTTCATTTTCATGCCAAGCCTTCCACCTGAAATGTCTTTTCTCTGCCAGAATCATTCATCTTTCAAGGTCATTTGAAGTTTATCCAAAGTTTTTCCTGAATTCCTTCCACATCAACATAAAAATCTCTCTTATTTGTAGTTCTCTATGTATATATTTGTTATGATGCTCAGCTGATCTATTCTGAGGTTTGGGTGTAAGAATTCTCAGATAGTTCCTCGGAATTAGGAATTATCGTGTATTTATCTTCGTTCCACAAAGTCTAGTCCTATCTGGGAGAAAGTAATGCAATAAGTTATTGAGTCAGTCCTTGGTGACATGTGAAGTGATGTCTTCCAATTTACCCAACCACAATTCAGGTTTCAAAGACTTCCATATACTTATCTTTCCCTCTTAATTCAAGCATCCTAATCCCTTTCCCAAGACACAGACTATATTATTTTCCTTACCAACACACAGACGATCTTTTCTTCATGATTGTAGGAGAGAGGAATTTTATCTTTCTAGTCATTACACAGGAAACAAATAATGAAATATAGGATATCATGTGTGTAGATACATCCATTGGTCACTCCACAAATTGTCTTATGTTTTAATAGAAGTTTTTAAAAATGTTCAAACTCTTTTAAAATTGTTTTTTTCTCTATGATTATTAGCAGAAACTTTTGAACATATTAGTATAAATTGTAAAAAGACACAATATATGAAAATGTGTGTTTTATAAACAAGAGTAAAATGCCTAATACATTTTTTTCAATAAAATTAGCAGCCATCTCTGCCAGCTACATACTGTTTCCTAGATTTACCCTAAATCAGTCTCTTTCAGCAGTAGTGATACAATAAAAGGAATCAATGAGCAAAGGATACACCTTAAAGACTTTTTTTTTCTGGGTATATACCTCTTTGCACAATGAGAAAAATAAAGTGTAAAAACTGTAACTATAACTAAAACACTCTAATGTTATTGCATAATTTTTAGAAAGTGAAATCTTAAGGGGAGTTAAAGTTCCATTTTATCAAGAACATTCATTAAGCATGTCATTTTCATAAATTTATCTGTCAACTCTGAAACCAGGAAAACACAAAGTATAATAATATACAAACAGGGAAATTGAGCAGATTATTGAAAGAATATGAGTAAAATACTTAGGGCTTAAATTATTAAATACATTTTTGTTACAACAAATTTCAAAGCAATAAAAATTTGTTCGTAACGAGTGAATGATGTAATAAATGGCCAATGCAAATGACTTAGGTCATAACTTAGAAATTTGTTCATGATAATGGATGAAAAATTATGGTTAAGACAGCTTACCAGACAAAACTACTGAGATGTGAAAAACGCAGAGAGAACTACATACAACAGCAGCACTTGAGTAATAAATCTCCTGCAACTTCCCAGATGGCTATGTTGTCCAGTATAAAATTAGTATGATAGATTTATGTTCATTCCTTCATAGCAGTGTTCATGTAACTTTAGCTGGGAACCTAGGCCACATTGGTAATCTTTAGGGAGTCATTTCTATTAATTATTCCTCACAGTACTTCAGGAAAACTCTGTATTCTTATTAAATTCACATTAAAGATAAAATAGCATGGTGTGTATATGGATTTCATACAATCGCAGAGATGAGATGAGAAATACTCAAGTTTTGCACTTTTCATCATACAGTTAAAGTAATTTTGATTTTTACTTTTTACCCTAAAAGTCTATGAAAATATAGTATAAGTCTAGAAATACTCGCTGGAATGTTTTTATGTGAATGGCTTTCATTGTATTTCTCTTCTATAATTCTTGAGATTAAAGAAGGAAAAATTAAAATATAGCCAACATGGTGGAATCCTGTTGCATTACCTTGCATTGTAGATGAAATAACCTTTTAAAAGGTTTGTCTGAGTTTAAAATATACCTTCTGAAAATACTATCAGCTTCATTGAGTTTTGGAGGATTCCTGTGTGTTTGTGCATGTATAAGTATAATGTGGTATAGGTCGTAGATGTGGCTCAGATCTGGCCTGGCTGTGGCTGTGGCTGGCAGCTGCAGCTCTAATTGGACCCCTAGTAGGGGAACTTCCATATGTTACAGGTATGTCCCTAAAAAGACAAAAGTAAATATAGAAGTATTAAAAAAAAATAATGGTAAAGTGGTTTGTAGCCTAGAAGTAGGGAAGATTTTTCTAACCATAACTTTTGTCCTACTTGAAAAACTAAAGAAAATATGGAGAAAATTGGCAATGTGGAGTATAAAAAAGACATTTGCATGGGAATAAATACCTTTAGTACACAAAAATAAAAATAAGATGTCAAACTGGAAAATATATTTTCCTATTATATATAGATAAAACTTTAATATTCCTAATGGATGGAGAGAGCCTACAAATTAAGAAGGAAAAGATAAATAACTCAAAATAAAGATGTGCAAAGAAAAGCCCAGTTACAACGGTAAGAAATAAAAATGCTAATTTGATGATATTCCTGCTAACCAAAAATAGGGTAAGTATAGAAAAATAAAAATGATTAATTACTAAATTGATTTAAATCTATCATATATACAAAAAGTCCTTTTTAATGACATCAAAAAAAAGATTAAACTTCGCTGGTCAACAATGCACTTTTTTTTTCTTTTTTTTTTTTTTGTCTTTTTAGGGCTGCACCCACACCATATGGAAGTTCCCAGGCTAGGGGTCAAATAAGAGCCGAAGCCTCTGGCCTATGCCACATCCGCAGCAATGCCACATCTGAGCCATGTCTGTGACCTACACCATAGCTCACAGCAATGCTGGATCCTTTATCCCACTGATTAAGGCTGGGGATCGAACCCACATCCTCATGGATACTAGTCGGGTTCATTACCACTGAGCCATAATGGGAACTCCAACAGTGCACATTTCTAAGGACAAAGTCCTAAGCTATACAGCCACTAACTAATAGAATATTTTTTTTCTTAATAACTTTCAGGAAATCATAAATAAATTTGCAGCTTAACCTTAGCAACGTATCTTTCCTTTGATCTAACTTAATATTTCCATGTTTTTGTTATTTGTAAAATGCACATACATTTTTTGCAAATCAATTCCCTGCCTTTGTAGAAGAAGATGGCTCCTTATAACATTTTTCTCAATATATGTTCACTTCACTAACATCAAAAATATGAGAGGTCGAATGGTCAGAGTCTGAGGATAAATAGGGATAAAATCCTTCCCATATGGACGGTATATTTATTTGTGCTGCAATTTAATAGGTAGTGTGAAGATTGGCGAAAGACAAATAATAAGTCATGTTTGGGAATTATAGACATTTTCATGTTAGGTACCAATGGGGATTTGGTGTAGTGAGAGTGGCCAGGATAAGTCAGTCTTTCAAGAAAGAAAACATTGAAAGAAGAATGTAGTGTTCCCATGAAATATTATAAATTGACCTGAATATTATTAAATGTAAGCAAAGTAGAAAAGAGGAAATAGGAGTTCCCATTGTGGCTCAGCAGGTTAACAACCTGACATACTTTTCTGTAAGGATGTGGGTTTAATACTTTGCCTCACTCAGTGGGTTAAAAATCTGGTGTTGCTGCAAGTTGCAGCATAGGTCGCAGCTGCGGCTTGGATCTGGTGTTGCTGTGGCTGTGGTGTAGGCCCTTAGCTCCAGCTCCAATTGGACTGCTAACCTGGGAACTTCATATGCTGGTATGGCCATTAAAAGAAAAAAAAAAGGAGGAAATAAATGAAGTAATATCTATTTAGTGGTAAAATAACTTACAACATCATCATCTATATAGAACAAAACTGATTAATCAGATTTATTCAGAAATTTTTCTCTCTTCCTCTCTGTCTCTCCCTGTCTATGTCTCTGTCTGTCTCTCTCACACACACAGTACTGTGGCAATTAATCTACAATTTTCAAAGCTACGTTTAAAAGCAAATTCCATCAGAAAATGGTGATAAATGTGTAATTTTCAGGAAAGTACTTTCTAAATTACTGAAAAGTATTGAAGAAGTTAATGTTAATAGAAGAAGGTAGATAAAAATAAGGTCTCTATTAATACATATATGTTAATAAGCCATGAAAATTTTTGTGAGTAAAAGGTAAATAAATAAGAAAGTGTTACCTATAGCTTTGATAAAGGACACAGAAATTCATTTTCAGTGCAGTCTATGGAAGGAGGTGTAATTTGAGTGCAGAAGATAAAAGGATAAAGTAAATATAAACCTGGAAATTTAGAATAAAGCAAAGAAGAAAATGGGGATATCAATCCAAGGAGCTCAACTGATAATTTCATGAAATTTTTGTACATCTAGAAATACAAAATGAGCTCTAGAAAAGATTTAGAGGAGATGTGAAAAGCAAGATGGAAGGGGGAGGATAAAGTAAATGTATTCTATCATGGGAGGTAATCAACTGTTTAATCTCATTCCCATATGCCCCATTTGATTATGTTGACAACTGAAAAGCACATTTATCTAAATTTTTAAAGTATTTAGACATTAACCAATATAATATGAGTCATCTAAATTGTACATTGCAAATAAAATTAGATCAACCACTTAAAATGAAGCAATAAGAAATGACATTGAATTATTCAATGACAAATAACTCTATCCAGTTAAATGTCATACACATTTTTAAGAAATTCACTTGTCAGAAAGATAGCTAACAGCTGAAATGATAAATAGTATGGTAAATGCAAAAAAAGGTCAATTAGTAATCTACTGTTTTTGAAAGCAACATCTTTTGGCATTGATTTTATTATAGTTGTATTAATTCCCTTTTTTTATGGAAGGAGATGGGTAACTTTCATGGCATATACACCTCTCATTTAGACTAAATAGAAGTTACGTTTAAAATTTACATTTGAAGAAATCATAATACAGTTTTAATCAAATTCTTTTCTTTTAAATGGCTATATAGAAAATTGGATGCTAAACGCACCTGGGAGGAAAAAAAATAGCTATTATAATATTTGTGACCCAAAACTTAGCAAATAAAAGAGTTCATTGCAATAATATATAGTCAAGTCTGTTTTGAATATATTTAGCAAATGCCAAAGTATTTTTGAATTCACTCAAATGAGTTCAGGTTTTAATCACAATAATTAATTCAAAAGAATTGTCCAAACATACAATAGTATGCTGTGCTATTATATAAAGAGAACTGGAATAATTCTGAATGATGATTTTCTTTGCAGTGTGAAAAAAACTTCACTGTTCCTATTTTATGGTTTTTAGATTGACAGTGAAATTGTGTTATACTGAAAAAGACTCATACCCTGAAGACATCCATACCATAATTCCTGAAACCTGTTAATATGGTATATAGGTCACAAGGTACTTGCAGATGTGATTAAGATGATGGAACTTGAGTTGGTTTGATTTGGGGCCCAATTCAATCAAGGAGCCCTTAAAAGTGAAGTACCTTTCCCTGTTGAAGTTGAGAGAGAGGGGATACAAAGAATAGGAGACAGAGGAGATAGAGAATTTTGAGAAGTATTCTACCCACTGTTGCTTGTTCTCAGATGTAGGAATCCACTTACAAGTATAGGTAAAGAGAACCCTGGGAGCTAAGATGGCAAGAAAACAGGACCTTGGGCACAGGGTACAATTCTGCCAACAACTCGAATGAGCTTGGAAAAAGATTCTCCCCTAAAGCCTCCAAAAAGGAACAAAGCTTTGCTGAAATCTTGATTTTGGCTTTATTAGACATAAGCAGACAAGCCAACCAAGTACACTGGACTTCTGACTTAACAAACTGTGGGAAATAAATTTGTGTTATTTTATGTGACAAAATATTTGGTAATTAGGTACAGTACTAATAGTAAACTTATAAGTTTCTGGAGGTTTTCTTGTGTGAATCTCTTATATCAAAATATATTTTCTACTGGCTAATATTTTAAGAGGGTATTGGTTCATATTATGATCTTAAATTATTTGCTATAAAATGCCCTCTGTTTACCTACATAAAATAGTTTCATAAGTGCTTGAAGATAGCATAATGGAATAGAAATAAAAGTTTTAAAACTTTGTAATAACTGTTAAACAATGTAACTCAATTATACTGCACAAATCTCTAATCTTTAATTTCCTCATTTGTCATTCAGTGACAATAGCATCTACACAAAATTGATAGAATCTGTGTAAAAGTAACATAATACACTACTTGAAACATGGGTATAATAGTCAGTTTTCTTATCATCTGCCTTCCTTGAACAAAATGATCTATACTACTACCCTATACATAACTCTTGGTGACTTCTTTAGACTGGAAGGACCTATTTATGTATTTATTTATTTTATGTTTGTGATGTTTTCTTGTAATAATAAAGGTGGTCTTTGTTTCAAATAATACATAAATAATTCATGAACAATCACATTGCCATTGTTTGCATTCTTGTGGATTTATGTCATAAGCTAAGAATTGGGATTTTACAGGTATGTTAGGTAGAATTAAAGAAAGTTAACAATGATTCACTGAAGGGAAGTAATCTCTAAATACAGTTCCCAGTAATTTCCTTAGAAAATAAAATATAATTCTGAGGAATCCAGACTGATGAGGTAGAAAGGAAAATAGTATTGAATAGGGAAAAGCAAGAAAAGATGACATGAGTGATTTTTTACTTAGTGAATTTTTTTTTTCTCTAAGGTTAACCCTTCCTAAAATCACAGATTAATTGTCTGCTTATAATACTCATGCTATTTTCATAATAAACCAAGTAGAATTTATAATGATTTAAGGGCTTTAGGAATTTGAGAAAATGATATATATTTAATATTTTTATGAAGTAGTGTTTTAATGTGCCTCTACTTTTTTCATGTGTTTATAGTGCCTGTAGGATAATATCTGGAATATAACTGGTGATCAGTTCATGGTTATCTTACCTATTGATGAAAATTTATAAGTTTATTATTTAGTCTAAATAGAGCATAAGATAGAAATGGGAAAATTTCTATTTTTATTTGGGATTATGTAGGAAATGACTTTTATGTAATACTATGTAACAACATAAGTATATAGATTTCATATTTGGAGGGAATAGTTTAATATTTTTGTTCTTTCATTTTGTGTTTATTTTGTTATTGCTAAATCAAGCAGTAATTATACTTAGTATTTACTTCATTCTATGGGAAATAGAAGAGAAATATAGAATATGCTTTATATCCACAATAGGATCTAACACACACTGCAACAACTGTCCTGAGTCAGTCTAGTGCTGCAGATGTTGCAGTTACAGGATGGCAGAGCTTTCATCAGCCTTAGCCTGTGAGTGTCTGAAGCTGAGACCCTTACCTCAACCACTTTACATAGGTACAAGATGATAAAATTTTGTACGTACAAGAGATAAAATTTTGGTTTTTATTGTTAAGTTAGTGAGATTTGGGGGTTATTTTCACAGCATGTTAGCCTCTTCTGACTGATATGGATATTGGTACATTAGAGTTATATCCTTACCCTAACAGGTACCTTTGTTTGTGGCATCACCTTAGTAGTTGGGTAGTGGTGGCTGGAAAAATTGTGAATATGGTACACAGTAGCAAAGTGTTTGGAAAAATTTTTCAGCAGTAACTTGGGAAGCAAACTATGTAACAAATGGATATTAGTGGTGCTTGTTAAATGTTTTGGCTGCTTTTGTCAGTTTTATATGAAAACAGATGGACTCAGAAAAGAATTGTCTGGAATAAAAGAGAGTAGATCAAGAAAGGGAAGTCTTTGCAGGGCTGGAAATGGCAGGTGCTCCGGGACTTTATAAGAGGCCTTTATTTATTTATTTTTTTAGTCTTTTTAGGGCTGTACCCATGGCATATGGAGGTTCCCAGGCTAAGGGTCGAATTGGAGCTACAGCTGCCAGCCTATGCCACAGCCACAGCAAAGCCAGATCCGAGCCTCATCTGTGACCTACACTACGCTCACAGCAAGGCCAGATCCTTAACCCACTGAGCGAGGCCAGGGATCAAACCCGCAACCTTATGGTTCCTAGTCAGATTCGTTTCCTCTTCACCATGACGGGGACTCCCTATAAGGGGACTTAATAAGGGACTTTATAAATTTGAGAAGGTAGTTGAGAGATGAAAGCCAATTAATCCTAGCCTAGCTGCAAGGATCAAATCAAGATTATGGTTGTCACACTGTTAAAATCTCTTTGGGGGATAATGTGGTGCTGAGTAAATCCTTTCAGTTTATAAATGCTCAGTTAGTCTTCTAGCTTTCCATGTAGTCCTAATGAACTCAGTTGTGCCTCTTGAGCCTGCTGTGGACTGAATGTTTGGGTCATCCCAAAGTTCATATGTTGAAGCTCTAACCCCCAACGTGATGTTATAAGGTAATGAGGCCTTTGGGAGATAATCAGGTCAAGATGAGATCATGAGGTTGAGGCCCTCATATGCAATTTGTGTCCTTATGAAAAAAGGCATGTGCAGCCCATATAAGGAAGGTGGCCATCTGAGAGATAGAAGGAGTTTTCACCAGAAGTCAGCCCACGCTGGCACACTGGTCTTAGACTTCTTTCTTTGAGAACTGTGAGAAAATAAATTTTTGTTGTTCAAGGCACCCAGTGTGTGATATTTTGTTATGGCAGCCCAAGCAGACAGGCCATTACAGAGATTTTCTGTTTTATCATCGCTAGAAAATACATGTCCAGTCTTACACTGGGAATATGGTGTATTCTGAAAACCAAATTGCCTCATATGTAGTCTGTAGTTTTCTAGGGTTGATTTAACAAAGCACCTCAAACTGGGTGGCATTAACAATAGAATTTATTCTTTCACAGTTCTAGAGACTAGCATCAAAGATCAAGATGTTAACAGAGCTGTTTCCTTCTGAGGACCGTGAGAGAAAAATCTGTTCCCTGACTCTCACCTATCTTCCAGTAGTTTGCTAATAGCCTCTGGCATTCCTTGGCTTGTAGAAGCGTCACCCTCATCTCTGACTTCATTTGGAAATAGTGTTCTCCTTGATTGCATGCCTGTGAATGCAAACATTTTATCTATGGGGTGTGTGTGTGTGTGTGTGTGTGTGTGCGTGTGTGCGTGTGTGCATGCGCACATGTGTGTTGGATCCTTTTCATTTTTGAAAAGTAGAAAAATAGTCCAGAGAGCACCTGTGTAATTTTCACTCAACTTCTTACATGACAAAAATCTTATATAACCTTAGTACAATTATTATAACCAGGAAATTGACATTGGATCAGTACTATCCACTAAGCATTTTATTCAGATTCACTAATTTAATTTATTCACAAACTTTAACATGTATCCCCTTTTTAGTGTAATACTATGAAATTTTATCGAGTATAGATTTCTATAACCAACATTAGACCCAATATATAGAATTGTCCCATCTCACCAAAGTCACTCTTTCACACTTCTTTACAATCTGTCATACCTCAGTAATCATTGATCTGTTCTCTATATTGTGATTTTGTCATTTCCAGAATACTGTATAAAAGAGTTTTAAAATATATCACATCTTGAAATTGGCTTTTTCATTCAAGGTGAGGCCCTTGAGATTCATCTAAGTTATATCATTTATTAATAGTTGTTTTTTTATTTGTGGCTGAGTAATATTTCATTGTATGGATGAAACACAGTTTATCCATTCCCAATTTTACATTTAGACATATCAGTCATTTGAGTTGATTTTTACTCTTGTGTCCTAGCCACAGCGATTAGACAAACAAAAGAAACAAAAGGCATCCAAATAGGAAGAGAAGAGATAAAACCGTCACTGTATGCAGACAACATGATACTATACGTAGAAAACCCTAAGGACTCAACCCCAAAACTACTTGAACTGATTAATGAATTCAGCAAAGTAGCAGGATATAAGATTAACATTCAGAAATCAGTTGCATTTCTGTATACCAACAATGAAATATTAGAAAAGGAATACAAAAATGCAATACCTTTTAAAATTGCACCTCCAAAAATCAAATACCTGGGAATACACCTGACCAAGGAGGTAAAGGATTTATATGCCGAGAACTATAAAACTTGAATCAAAGAAATTAAAGAAGGTGTAAAGAAATGGAAAGATATTCCATGTTCATGGATTGGAAAAATCAATATTGTAAAAATGGCCATACTACCCAAAGCTATCTGCAGATTCTATGCAATCCCTGTCAAATTACTCATGACATTTTTCACAGAACTAGAACAGACAATCCAAAAATTTATATGGAACCACAAAAGACCCAGAATTGCCAAAGCAATCCTGAGAAACAAAAACCAAGCAGGGGGCATAACTCTCCCAGACTTCAAGTAATATTTATTACAAAGCCACAGTCATCAAAACAGTGTGGTACTGGTATCAAAATAGACATACAGACCAATGGAACAGAATAGTGTTTCTGTTTTTAATTTTATTGATTTATCTTGATTGACCATTTACTTCTGTGTGCTTTAAATTTACTTTGCTCTTCTTTTCCTAGTTTTTAGAGGTGGAAGCTTATATTTTGATTTGACATTCTTGCTTTCTAATGTAAACATTTAGTGCTATAATAAATTTCTCAACTGCATTGACCCCATTCTACAAAATTTGATATGTTGTACTTTTCATTTTCGTTCAGTTCAATTTAATTTTTTATTCCTCTTGATACTTCTTTTTTGACCCATAAATTATTTAGAAGTCTGAGTGATCAATTGATTGCATTATATTCAAATAACATATTCTGTATATTTTCACTTTTTTAAAGTTTGTTGACATTTGTTTTAGAAACCATTATGTGACCTATTTTGTTAACTATTTCAGTGTTACTTTTAAAAGAATATGTATTTTGCTGTTTTTAGGTAAAATGTTCTAGCAATGTCAGTGAGACCCTTTTGGCTGATAGAGTTCCCCAGTCATTCTATATCCTTGCTGATACTCTGTCAAGTAATTTCTGAATGTAATTTCTAATCACCAGAGTGATTTGGTGTCCCTAACCATAATTGTGAATTTTTAAAATTTATCCTTTCAGTACTATCACTAAGTATTTTTAAGCTTTCTGATTGGTGAATACGTATTTAGGATTTCTATATCTTCTTTTTGGACTGACTTATTTCCATCAGTATTTAGTGTCCTCCCTTTCTAATCTTGGTAACTTTCTTTGCTTTGCTATCTACTTATTCTGTTAATAATATAGTCATCCATGCTTTCTTTAGATTAGTACATATATGGTATATCTCTTTACATCTGTTTACATTCAGTTTATCTATACTGTTATATTTGAGGTATTTCTTACAGATTCATATTATTAGTTAATAACTTAAAATTTACCTTGCAAGTCTCTGTCTTCTAATTGATGCATTTAGGCCATTTACATTTAATTTAATTATATATTTATTAAGGCTGAAAATTTAAATTTTCATTTTATATTTTCCTGTTGTACTCTGTTTTCCATTTTTATGTTATGATCTCTGCCTTAATATAGGTTACTTAAACACTTTTTAGAGTTCTGTTTTGGTTTTGCTGTAGTGTTTTTGAGTACATCCCTTTTTGTCACTTGTTTAGTAGTTGTTCTAGGTAATTGATTATGTATACATAACTTACTAGAGTCTACTGATGTTGACATTTTAGTGGTGCTACATGTGAGGAACAAGGGAGGTTTTTCTGGCTATAAATGATAGCATAAGGGATCTTTGGGGTGATGGAACAGTTTTACATCTTGATTTTTATTTTAGTAACATGAGTCATGTGGTCGTAACTGATTTCATTTTTGTCAGGAGATAATCTCATAAAAACTTCAAGTAATATAAAATGTCCTAATTTTAACAACAAATGGATCAGCAAGTAGTGGTCTTAACTGGACATAGCAAAAATGATGTATAGTGCAAGTCAAATTCTATTTTAAAATAACAATAAATGATTTATATATAATTAGTGTTATACCTTCTCTTTTTTTCCCTCTGATATAACCAGTCATTGTTGTTCATAAAACATGGTTAATATATTTTAGTTATTCAACTAGACATTATCTTTGTGGATAATCACTCATGATTTCTAATCCAGTGAGCATGGGCGGTTCTACAGTAAAACAAACATTTTAGAAACTGAGTGAATTTTAACTTTCATGTAAGCAAATACAGTTCTGTAAAAATTTATAAAAGTAGGAAAAAAAAAAAGGAAAAAATCACCTCGTTCTTAAAATCACCATGTTATGTTGCTTAAGGATTATTATATTCTGTATTTTATTAAGTGTTTCACAGAGAATTGTTGAGTGGTATACTTACATGGTAAATATTTTTTCAATAAATGCATTTCCAAGGAAAGAGAATAAAATAGTATATGAGTTCTTTCATTCTTAATATCAATTTAGTGTAATTTTGAATTTTCTTCACCCAGACCATTATTATTTACATTTAACGTGGGAAAAAGATCACTTTTAATACTTTCAAGGTATTAATCAAATTTACTAATATCATCAGAAGATAACAGTCATAGTTTTTAGAAGAGAAATAGCATTACTTTTCTTTCGGAATTTGTGCAACCGAATGATTACTGTAAAATGTTCAGCTAATACAAAGATTAGTAAAGAATATAATAAATACTTTATCACTGTCTCCAGATGTTTAATATTTTGATAGTTATACTTTTAGAAATCTTTTTCTTATTATTTGTATTTTTTCTTTTCTTTTTTCTTTTTTCTTTCTTCCTTCTGCTCTCACTTTTTATTGTCCTATCTAAATATAGACATTTACATGCACACATAATTATATACATATATATTTATCAGGTTGCTAAAATGGGAGTCTTCCTTCCTCAATTTTGTATCAGTACTACAGAGACCACATCCCAAAGGGAGTATAAAACTCATGTTTATTTTCTGTTTAGTGGTTCTACAATTCTTGAGAAAAGTATTGAAGTTTCCCACTATAATTGGAAGTATGTATATTTCTCCTTTCAGTTATATCACTTTAGTGCTTCATGTATTTTGCTTTTAAAATTTTTTCCTATTGAAAAATAATTGACATACAATGTTATTTTGGTTTCTAGGTACAACATAGTGTTTTGCCAGTTATATACATTATGAGATGATCACCATGATAAATGTAGTTACTATTTGTTACCAATTAAAGTTATTATAATATTATTGATTATATTCCCTTTTAAGTGTATTACATCCCCATGACTTATTTATTTTTTGACTAGACGTTTGTGTCTCTTAAGTATCTTCACCTATTTCACCCACTCCTCTCCCCACCACCACCAACCACCAGTTTGTTCTTTTTATCTTTGAATCTCTTTCTGTTTTGTTTCATTCGTATGTTTTGATTTTTAGGTTCCACATATAAATGAAATCATAGAGTACTTGTCTTTCTATGTCTGGCTTATTTTACTAAGCATTATACCTTCTAGGTTCATCGGTGTTGCAAATGGCAAGATTTCATTTTTTTTTTATGTCTGGGTAATATTGTTATATTGAGTAATGTATTCTTTTACATATATATTACATGTATGTTTTATATATATATATAATTTCTATTTTATCTGTTTATTTGTTAATGGGCACTTAGAATGCTTCTGGATCTTGGCTATTGTAAATAATACTGAAATGAACATAGAGGTGCATATATGTTTTCAAGTTAGTTTTTTCATTATCTTAATGTAAATTCCCAGAAGTGAAATTGTTGAATTGTGTGGTAATTATATTTTTTAATTTTTTCAAGGAACTTCTATACTGTTTTCCATAGCAGATAGAATGATTTACATTCTCACCAACAGTGAACAAGTGTTGCTTTTTCTCCACATCCTTGTCAACACTTGTTATTACTATTTTTTTGTCTTTTTAATAATAGCCATCTGGTAAGTGTGAAATGGTATCTCACTGGGGTTTTGATTTTCTTTTCCATGATGATTTGTGATGTGGAGCAATTTTTCATGTGCCAGTAGTAATCTATCTTCTTTGAAAAAATGTCATTTCAGGTCCTCTACCCATTTTGTAATCTGATTTTTTTGATGACTTGTACTGTACCCTTATCAGATATATTATTTGCAAAGTATCTTCTCCTGTTTATTAAGGTTTCCTTTTCACTTTGTTGATAGTTTCTTCACTCTGGGAACAAAATTTTATTTTAATGTAATCTCATTGGTTTATTTTTACTCTTGTTGCCTTTGCTTGAGGAGACAGATCTGCTAAAATATTGTTACGACTAATTTCAAAGACCTGAATGCCTATACTTTGTTCTTAGAGTTACATTGTTTCAGATCTTACATTTAAGTCTTTATTCCATTTTGAGTTTATTTTTATATGTGGTGTAAGCTACTGGTCCAGATTTATTCTTTTTCATGTGGCTATACATTTTTCTCAGCACCATTTATTGAAGAAGTTGTTTTTTCCTCATTGTATATTCTTGCCTCCTTTGATATAGAATAATTGGCCATATGAGCATGGCTTTATTTGTGGGCTTTTTAATTCTGTTCCACTAATTTCTTTGTCTGTTTTTGTGACAGTATTATACTGTTTTATGACAGTATTATACTGTTTTTATAACTATACCTTTATAGTATAGTATGAAATTAAGGAGTGTAATGCCTCTAGGTTGGTTCTTTTTTCTTAAGATTTCTTTGACTATTCAGGATCTTTCATGGTTTTATGTAAATTATGTTCCAGTTTTGTGAAAAATTCTATCAGTATTTTCATAAAGATTGAATTGATATGTATATTGCTTTGGGTAGCATAGACATTTTAACAATATTAATTATTTCAATTCATAGATACAATATATTTCCATATATTTGTATTGTTTTCAGTTTTTTTAATCAGTGTTTTTTAGCTTTTAGGTATAGATCTTTCACCTTCTTGTTAAAATTTTTCCTAGGTGTTTTATTCTCTTTGATATAATTATAAATGGGATTGTTTTATTCATTTTTTCTGATAATTTGTTATTAATGTATAGAATTTAAATATTAATTTTATATCCTAATTTCTTTCTGAATTATTTTTAGTGTAGTCTTGAGGTTTTCCATATACAGTATCATATCATCTCCAAATAGTGACATTTTTACTTCTTGCTTTCCAATTTAGATGCCTTTTATCTCTCTTTCTTTTTTAGTTGTTGTGGCAAGGATTTCCAATACTATATTAAATAAAAGCAGCAAGAATGAGTGTCTTTGACTTGTTCCTGATCCTAGAGCAGTAGCTTTCAGCTACTAAAAAAAAAAGTATGAGTATGATGTCAGCTGTAGGTGTGTCATATATGGGCTTTATTATGTTCATTTTCTTCCTTTTATACCCATTTTGTAGAGAGTTTTATAAATGGATGTTGAATTTTGTCAAATCCTTTTTCTTCATCTATTAATTATATGATTTTTTTCAATTTGTTAATGCGGTGTATCAAATTGACTGATCTCTGGATATTAAACCATTCTTGTATCCCTATGATACACTTGATCTTTTTAATATATTGTTAAATTCAGTTCGCTAATAATTTATTGAGGATTTTTATGTCTGTTTTCTTCAGTGATACTGGTTTCTAATTTTCTTTTTTAGTCTGATTTTGGTATCAAGGCGATGTTGGATTCTTTGTCTGGTTTTGGTATCAAGGTGATGTTGGATTCCTATAATGAGTTCAAAAGTTGTTTCTTTCTCTTCAACTTTTTGGAATCTTTTGAGTAAGATATGGCATTAAATCTGTTTTAAATGTTTGGTAGAAATTACCTATGAAGATGTCTGGTCCTAGGCTTTTCTTTGTTGGGAGGTTTTTTGGTTTTTGTTTTTTTACTGATTCACTTTTATTACTGGTAATCAGTCTGCTTGCATTTTGTATTTCTTCCGGAATTGGATTTGGAAGCTTATGTGTTTTTAGGAATTTATTCATTTTTCTTGGTTGTTCATTTTATTGCTATACAGTTATTCATAGTTATTTCTTATGATCCTGTTATGATTTCTGATTTTATTTATTTGAATTCTCTCTCACTGTCTGTTTTTGTGTGTGATGAGTCTAGCTAAAGTTTTATCCATTTTATCTTTTCAAAGAACACTTAGTTTCGCTGAGTTTTTTTCTGTTTTTTTGAGTCTCTATTTCATTTATTCTCCTTGAATTTTTATTATTTGCTTACTTTTACTAACTTTCCCTTTTGTTTTTTTTTCTTTTTCTAGTTTCTTTAGGTTTAAGTTAAGCTGTTTATTTGAGATTTTTCTCATTTCTTTTATCACTGTGATCTTCCTTTGTATAAGTGCTTTTGCTGCATCCTGTAGATTTTGATGTTTTATGTTTCTGTTATTTCCTCAAGATATTTTTTGTATTCCTCTTTGATCTGTTCATTGACCCATTGTTTAGAAGCATGTTTAGCTCCTGTGTGTTTGTATCTTTTGCATCTTTTTCTTGTATAAATTTCTAGGTTCATACATTTGTTTTCAGAAAAGATACTTTATATAATTTCAATATTCCTGTGTTTATTGAACTTTGTTTTTTGGCCTAATGTATCATCTACCATGGAGAATGTTTCATGTGCATATGAAAAGAATGTGTATCTTGTGATGTTTAGTTGGAATGTTCTATATATATATATATATATATATATATATATATATATATATATAAAATGTTATATATATATATAGTCTCTTGGTCCACTGTATCATTAAATGCCAGTGTTTCCTTACTGATTTTCTTTGGGGATGATCTAGTCATTACTGTAAATGGGGCATTAAGTCCTCTTTTTACTACATTTCTGTAAATCTCTCTCTCTTTCTCTTTCTAGTTGTCTTTGCCTATAGCATGTGAAAGTTCTGAGTTCAGGGATCAAATCTGAGCCACAGCAGTCACAACGCCAGATCCTTAATCTACTAGGCCACCAAATTTCTCTTTTTTATGTATATGTTAATATTTTCCTCCCATTGCCTGTCTTGGGTGCTAAATATTTACAAGTGTTATACCATCTTGTTGGATTGATCCCTTTATCATTATGTAATGCCTGTCTTTGTCTCTTGTTACAGCTTTTGTTTTAAAGTCTATTTTGATGCCATCAGTATTTCTACCCCAGCTTTCTTTTCATTTTTAGTTGCATAGAATATCTTTTTCATATCTTCACTTTTAGTCTGTGTATGCCTTTAGATCTGTAGTGAGTCTCTTTTAGGGAGCATATACATGTACTTTTATTTATTGAGCACTCCTGTTTTTCAGTTGGAGAAATTGGTCCATTTATATTTAAAATAATTATTGATTGGTATTTACTTATAGCCATTGTATTGTTTTCATAGTTCTCTGTTTCTTCTTCTTTCCTCTTCCCTTGTGATTTGATGACTTTCTTTAGTGTTATGTTTGTATTCCTTCCTCTTTATTTTATTTTATCTTACTGTGGGTATCTATTTTAGGTTTTGGGTTTGTGGTTACTATGAGGTTCATGTATAATAATCTCTATGTGTTTAGCAGTCTATTTTAAGTGGATGTGCATTTAAGTTTGAGCACATTTTTAAAAAAGCACTATATTTTCACTTCCCCTCCTGTGTTTTATGTTTTGTACATCACATTTTACATTAATTTTTTTTGTATTGCTTAAGTAATTTATTTAGTTACACATGGACTTACTATTTATGTCTTTTAACTTTCATACTAGCTTTCTAGGTGGTTGATCCCCTAACTTTTCTTTTCAATTTTAAGAAGACCCTTTAACATTTCTTTTTTTTCTTTTTTGTTTTCATTTTTCTTTTTTAAGTAGTATTGATCTTTAGCTTTTGCTTGTATGGGAAACTCTATCTCTCCTTCAATTCTGAATGATAACCTTTCTGGATTACTCTTAGATGAGAAGTCTTAGTTATACACATATTTTTTTATTTTAGAAGTTTAAAGTTCTGACCTATAAAGTTTCTGCTGAGAAATTCACTGATGGTCTTACAAGGCTTCCCTTGCACATGCCTGGTTGCTTTTCTCTTGTTGCTTAAGATTCTCCCTTTGTCTTTAACTTTTTAAATCAATTATAATATGTCTTATTGTAAGTGTCTTCGGGTTCATCTTGCTTGGGACTCTCTTGCACTAGGCTGTCTATTTCCTTATCCAGGGTAGGGAAAGTTTCCTATACCTTTCTCTTTCTTATTCTTCTTTCTCGGATTCCTGTAATGTGAATGCAGTACACTTGATATTTTCCCAGAAACCCCTTAAACTATTCTAATTTTTTAAAAAATTCATTGTTAAATTTTTTGTTCCAATTGGGTGATTTCCACTATTCTGTCTTCCAGATCACTTATTTCTTTTTTTTATGGCTGCAACCATGTCATAGGGAAATTCCTGGGCCAGGGTCCTGCAGCCATACAATGCAGCCAGATCCTTTAACCTACTGTGCCAGGTTGGGGATCAAACCCAAGCCTCCGTAGCAACCTGAGCTACCATAGTTGGATTCATAACCCACTGTGCCATGGAGGGAACTCCTGATTCATTTTTATGCATTATCTATTCTGCTGATATTCCATCTAGTGTACTTTCCATTTTTTTTTTTTTTGTATTCTTCAGGTCTGATGAGTGTTTTTTTTTGTATTTTCTATGTTCAAGTTATAATTTAGAGATTGTAATATATATATTTAACTTAATACAATATAGTAACTCAGAGTTTGTGACTTGAGATCTTTGGGAATATTGAGGTGGGGTAAATATATTTTACACATGAAATGGATGTTAATTTGGGGGACCACAAGGAAAAGTGTAATTGGTTGAATGATGGGCCTTCACATGATATATCTGAATTCTTAAAACCTGTGAATTTTACATTATTTTGAAATGAATTTCCCTAAGTACAGTTATATTAAGTATCTTGAGATTAGGTGATCATCCTAGATTATCCAGGTGTGCCCTAAATCCAATGATATATATCTGTATTAGAGTGAGATAGAAGGTATTTCATTATACTTGGGAGCAATTTTAAACAAAATCATCAAGAAAAAGCACAAAAATGTGCGAAAAAAGTGGTACAGAATTGACCATGAAAAAGACAGTTGTTTATATGAGAGGTCAAACAAGAAGGCAGAGCTTTACCCTATTTGTCATCATCTGGGAATGTAAATGTCAGGAGAGTCAAAATTTTTGTTGCACTGTATATGGCCACAAGAGATCACAAGATGCCATTAGAATTAACTTTGAGATTACAAATAAATGTTAGTGAATAGATGGTTTTATAAACACCAAATTTATGAATAATGATCAACTATATTCCTTGAGACTGTGCTTAAAGCTAAATGAAGGGATGCAGTGATATTAATGGCACTTTCATACCACCCGTATAGCAGATCATCCTACCAGAATGGCAAGAGCCATTGAGGTCATGCATTTGAATCTCTAGTACCAGGAAAGAATCTGTATATAATTTATCTGACAGACACTACATAATATTTGATTTTGTCATTCCACTGATCCTGAGCCAAGTAGTTGATGAAGAAATATACTCTATTGTCAAATAGATTATTGAAATGAAAGTTAATCAATAATTCATATACATTTAAAACAGAAAAGCAACAAATCAAATAGTCCAGTGTCAGCAGCTTTACATTTATAATATACATAAATATCTAAACATCTCTGTGATAGATTGCCTAACATGAGTTCAAGCTCAGAATGGTTTGTCCACTTTCCCATGATTTAATAGATAAATATAATGGAAATAAAACAAACTCATGTTTCAAACTGCAAATTTGATAACTTTTCTTTGTATTGTCATATACCTTTTGCTACATACTTTTATTCAGCAACAAAATTCTTTTAAATGTCCCTGATTGCAAAGTATTGTGTACCTTCAATGTCTGTGAGTCAGCATCTGTTCTGCAAAGAAGTTCAGTCTGTCCTTTTTTCGGATTCCACATGTCAGTGAAAGCATTTGATGTTGGTGCCTCATTGTATGGCTGACTTCACTTAGCATGATAATTTCCAGGTCCATCCATGTTGCTAAAAATGCTGGTATTTCGTTCCTTTTAATGGCTGAGTAATATTCCATTGTGTATATGTATCACCTCTTCTTGATCCACTCCTCTGTTGATGGACATCTAGGTTGTTTCCATGTCTTGGCTATTGTATATAGTGCTGCAGTGAACATTGGAGTACATGTGTGTTTGTGAGTCATGGTTTTCTCTGGATAAATACCCAGAAGTGGGATTTCTGGATCAAATGGTAGTTCTATGTTTAGTTTTCTGAGGCATGTCCATACTGCTTTCCACAGTGGTTGCACCAATTTACAATCCCACCAACAGTGTACTAGGGTTCCTTTTTCTCCACACCCTCTCTATCACTTATGTTTGTAGACTCTTTGATGATGGCCATTCTGGCTGGTGTAAGATGGTACCTCATAGTGGTTTTGATTTTCATTTCTCTAATAATGAGTGATGTTGAACACCTTTTCATGTGTTTTTTGGCCATCCATATGTCTTCTTTGGAGAACTGTTTAGATCTTCTGCCCATTTTTTGATGGGGTTGTTTGTTTTTTTGGAATGGAGCTTGAAGAAGGTGTTTGTAAATTTTGGAAGTTAATCCCTTGTTAGTTGATTTACTTGCAAAGATTTCTCCCATTCTGTGGTTTTCTTTTTTGTTTGTTTGTTTGTTTGTTTAGGGTTTCCTTTGCTCTGCAGAAACTTTTAAGTTTAATAAAGTCCCATTTGTTCATTTTTGTTTTTACTATCATTACTCTAAGAGGTGAATCTGAGAAGATGTTGTTGTCATTTATGTCAGAGAGTGTTTGGCCTATGTTTTCCTCTAAGAGGTGAATCTGAGAAGATGTTGCTGTCATTTATGTCAGAGAGTGTTTGGCCTCTGTTTTCCTCTAAGAGTTTTATAATGTCTGGTCTTATATCTAGGTCTTTAATCCATTTTGAGTTTATTTTTGTGTATGGTGTTAGGGAGTGTTCTAATTTCATTCTTTTCCATGTGGCTGTCCAGTTTTCCCAGCAGCACTTATTGAACAGGCTGTCTTTTCTCCATTGTATATTCTTGCCTCCTTTGTCATAGATTAGTTGGGTGTAGGTGCATGGGTTTAATTCTGGGCTTTCTATCCTGTTCCACTGATCTACATTTCTGTTTTTGTGCCAGTACCATATGGTTTTGATGATTGTTGCCTTGTAGTACAGTCTGAAGTCAGGGAGCCTGATTCCTCCAGCTCCATTTTTCTTTTTCAGGATGTCTTTGGCTATTCTGGGTCTTTTGTGCTTCCACACAAACTTCAAAATATTTTGTTTCAGTTCTGTGAAAAATGTCCTTGGTAATTTGATAGGGATTGCATTGAATTTGTATATTGCCTTAGGTATTATGGTCATTTTGATAATATTAACTCTTCCAATCCATGAGCATGGTATTTCTTTCCATCTATTTGTGTCCTCTTTGATTTCTTTCATCAGTGTCTAAGACAGATCTAAAAGTTTGATTTTCTAAACAGGCTTCTCCTGGGAGATACCTTAAGGGGATATGACTTTGTTTGTTTGTTGTTTTATTTTTGTTTTTAAGGGAATATGTTTTTTACCTAAAGCATAAAATAGTACATCACATGTGCAATGTAAGGCAGTGGAACAATTTAAAAATAATTAAGCATAGTGATTTCTTCTTCATCTCTGCACCAAGATTCACCTGAATACCATTTTTTAATTAGTTTAAATGTAAAGAATTACTTTGAGCCTATACTTAGCTTCCTTATATTTTTACACTTTATATATGTTTTTTTTTGTTTCATTTAGAAGAAAGTTATTCCCTGCTGCAATAAATTTGTTTTTTAAATCTATGAATTATACTTCAATAAAAATACACTGTTTCTAAATTATTTGAAATAGTGTCAAAGTTACAGAAAAATTTCAAATGTAACACGAAGGATTTTATCCTGTGACAGTTAAATTGCCAGTCTGATACCTTGTAAATGATAACATTCTCATATAAAGCCACAATACAACCAATCAAAATCAGGAAGTCACTCTTGATATTTTCCTATCATTTTATCCTCCAGCTTTTTTCAGATATCACCAATTGTCCCAGTAGTGTTCTTTGTAACAAAATTATTAGTTTAGAATCACCTGATGAATTTAGATTCTATATTTCTTTAGTCTCCTTGAATTTGGAGCAGTTCCTTAGTCTTTCATTGACTTCCATGATTCTGACACTTTTTAGCATTATAGACTGGTAATTTTACAAACCATCCCTGGAGTTTGGTCTTTCTAATGTTTTCTCATGAATAGACATTATATTTTCTCTACTTAATGCATCTTCCTAGGTGGTATTCTATATCAGTTTGTGCTCTAATTGTGTCGTTAATTTTGACGACCCAATTACTGTGGTATCAGTAAAATTTCTCCACCATAAATTTAATCTCTTTTCCTTGGTACTCTATGTTTTTCAGAGGGAGGAACCTAAATATGTATCTAATATGCTTTTCTTATTGAACTTTTACATAGTTAATTTCAAAATTGATGTATCAGTGGGCTAAAGCTTTCCTAATTTTGTTCTGTATGTTGTAGTATTTTACTATCATTGATTTGGGTGCTAAATTGTCTTAAATTTAGGCAGTAGAGCCCTTTAATCTGGCCTCTCTGACCTATGTCACAAACATTTATTCTCTGAACACTTCTTCCTCTTCTGAACAAGTTATTACAGTTTCATATGAAAAATTTCCCTATGCTAGCCTTGTGCCAACCAATGTAATAATACATGGTAAGTGCCTAGCCTGGAGTCTGTCATATTTTTCTATCTTTGTTATTTTTTTGTCTTCCTTAACATACTGGCGTGTTGCTTTTACTTGGTTCATTTTTTCTTTATTTCTTCCTTATCTTCATTATCATCAAATTTCTTTCTGTTCCTGCTCAGCTTACTGGCATAGATGGTGCCTGGCATAGACTTCCAAATGCAAGTCCTGAAAACTTATTACATACAAGTAAAGAGAACAAGAGCACAGAGGAAAGAGTCACAATTAAATGTTTACACAGGCCAGATGCATACCTCCACCCCTTAAAAAAGGTGCAGGTCACCCCCACCCCTCCAAAAAGGTTCAAGTTAGATAAATAGGCTGTTTGAAAGTCTGGCAAACTGAAACACAGCAGTCTATATTTAGACTGGTCAATAGCCAATCACCTCTAGTAAATTTTGGCTATATAAGAATTCTTGCCCAATACTGATAAAGAGAATGACCTTAATATAATAAGAGTTATCTATGAGGAGCAACATGGTTATTAATTCATATTTTAAGCACATTTGGAATGTAGGATGAAGTAATTCATTTATTTTTCATGAAGTTATTATTATTATTACTACTACTATTATTATTTGTCTTTTTAGGGCTGCATGTGGAAGTTCCCAGGCTAGGGGTCACATTGGAGCTATAGCCTCTGGCCTACGCCACAGCCACAGCCAGAGCAATACCAGATCCAAGCTGCCTCTGTGACCTACACCACAGCTTATGGCAATGACGGATCCTTAACCCACTGAGCAAGGTCAGGGATTGAACCTCTGTCCTTGTGGATTCTAGTAAGATTCATTTCCTCTGAGCCATGATGGGAACTCCCTCAGAAAATTATTGAGTAATAACTATGTGCAAAGTGCTGGATCTTGCAGTGGGTGTAGAGGAGCAAATAAGAAAGTTATTTTCCAAGGAAATTATAGTGTAGTAAATACTATCCTGGAGGTAGGGATAGGGTGCAGTTGGAGCACAGGAATGGGTAGGTAAATTACAGAAAGGGGAGTCAACTTTTGGAGTTTTAACATCTGAGTCTGAAATGAAACTGGTGTGCTCAATAAGTCCAGGCCTTTGCCTTAACTCTAAAGCCTATTCAGAATCCCTGAATCAGGTCAGTCTGACAGTGGAAAAAGTCAGATTTATGTCTTTGGAAGTTACCTGTGGTTATGCTATAGATCATTGATTGTGGGTACAGATAGATTAGATCATTTGCTAACCTCAGATGCAAATGCTACTGTATACATACTAATTATTATCATACATTCGTATACATACTATTATCACTGTATACATACTAATTATTATCACTCATTCATTTAATAAATAGACAAGTATATAACTATATTGTTATTAGTTATGAAACTGAAGAATTGAACATATATGTGGTAGAAAATAATAAGGGAGTTTAAATAAGTGATTAAGGCACAAGTTGGTCTATGAGAGATCTCTGTGACAGTAAATATGTTTAGACCTGAAAGATAAAATGGATCTAGTTATATAAAGAGAGGATGGTATTCTGGATAGAAATAGCATGTGCAAAGATCCTTTTGCTGATGATATTGACATTATTGAAATATCCTTATTCTGCAGATAAGGCCACTTTGCAGAAACCAGCCTTATCTGAGAGGATCTTGGAAGGTGACAACAGATCATATAGTCATTGAAGGGCTGCTACTCTTAGAGCAGCAAACACCCTTTCTTTGCTTTATCAGTTTCCCTCTCCAACCCCCAATTTAACTACAATAAACCATTTCCCCTTCCCCAATTATTAGTTTCCTGACAGCCTCCAAATAAAAGAAAACAAGCCATCTTCACATTTATACAAAGCCATTTAATCTTTTTTCTCAAAAAATTTTTTTTGAAGGAATAACTTCTAGAGACTCATCAAAAAGGAGAAATAGAAACACACATACACAAACACTAATTCTGCAAGTAATTTCCAGAGATTGATTTAAACCTTGGGAATCTTAAGTGACATATTAAAACACTAATATTAAGAATTCTATCACTAATTATTAAGAGGAAATAGTATCAAAATGGCAGGCTTGCAATATTCTAAAACTTGAGATAGTTTCAATATACCTTATTACATATTTTTAATGGGTTTCTAACTTTAAATCAAAGACTTAAAGTCTAGGAGGGAAAATATATTATTAATATAAATGTGTTATATAAGTATTTCATCAGAATTCTTCTAACTATCTTTATAGTGAAGATGAACCAACCTTAAGAAATTATAGACTCTAAAGTTATATGAGATTTCCAGTAGGGTATAATTGTGAAATAAAATACTTTTTACATTCTTACTATTTAGTTCATTCATATAAGAATTAAAGAATATGAAAAATACAGCTCCCTTATAAAACACTTTTAATGCCATTAAAATTTTGCTTAGGTATGTGGTCAAATAGCACATTATAAAATGAAAATAGTGGTGTAATCAAATAAGTCCATATAACAAGTTATAAGATCAGTTGCTCTATAATTAATAATAAGTGATTTCTAAAATATTCTGTTATTCTCCTGATGCATAAAAGAAGTATTAAAATAATCATGTAACTAAGCATTAAGTTACTGTTAAGGACTATATTGTGTTCCTCCAAAATTCATATGTTCAAGCCCTAACCATAGTAGATCAGAATATAGAATTTGACTACAAATATGGTCTTTGATGTTGTAATTAAGTTAAAATGAAACCACTGAGTTGAGCCCTAATCCAATCTGACTGGTGTCCTTATAATAAGAAGAGAGTATACATAGAGATTGCAGGGGGTGTTGTGTACTGTTGAAGGACCATGTAAACACACAGAGAAAGTGTGGCCATCTGAAAGCCAAGGAGAAGAAAATGTTCAAGACAGCGGTGTAAGAATAGCCTGAATTTACCTCTTTTCATGGGTACAACAAATGAATACCTGTATATATATATTCTTTTCCCTGTGAAAAGAAACTGAGGACTGGCTAAACAACTGCTCCATCAGTTGTAGGCAGCTCACATGCATAGACAAGCTTTTCAAGACTATATGTCTACATACTTTAAAAGCTGCTGCCTGAGAGTCTGGCCTCCAATCAGCCTAAAATGAGGTGCTAAATGAGATACCCTTCCTTGGAACAATGAGAGTCCTCTGCATGCTCTCAACAGCAAGACACATATCCAGAATAAATTAAGGCAGCATCTCACATAGAACTAGGTTGGGTAAATATCTTCAGTCCTACCCTTCCCATGCAGTGGAGGGCTATAACTGGCCCAGCAAATGCCCTGAGCCCCACCATCCCCAGACAATAGCAGACCCATAACTGGGTCTTGTGAATGCCCTGAGCTCTACCCACCCTGCACAAAGATCAAGCCACAACACTTCCAGAGAAGTGTCCCAAGCTCCATCCTTCCTGCTCAACAGTTGTGGCCATATCACAGCCAGCAGATGCATGCAGCACAAGAATGATGCCTATAAAGGTCCTGGTTCTGCTGGCAGGGAAACGTTGGATTTGCAGTTATTAGAGATAGAAGATGGGGGAGGGGAAATTGGATGAAGACTGTCAAAAGGTACAAAGTTCCAGTTGTAAGTACTAGAGATGTAATATAAAACATAATTAATATAATTGACTCAACTATATGTTATATATGAAAATTGTTAAGAAAGTAAATTCTATGCATGCTCATCACAAGAAAAAATGGTTTTTCTTTTTCTTTTATATGTATGGAAGGTGATGGATATTCACTAAAATTATTCTGGTCTCCATTTCATGATATGTAAGACAAAACATTATGCTGTACTCCTTAAGCTTATACAATGATGTATGTCAATCATTTTCCAAAACTGGAAGAAAGAAAAACATAGAAAAGTAAAAAATATCATCAGAAAATGTAAATATATAATAAAGGTAGTGGATTAGTCACTTATAAAGCAAGTACAAAGGATAAAAACCAAAGTAGTAAAATGAATTTAAAATATAGTAGTCAGGATATAAAGTCAAACGGTATAAGATATGTCATCAAAAATATAAAGTGTAGGTGGCAGGGACCAACAGTATAATGCTTTGAAATATGTTCAAAATTAAGTTACTATCAATTTAAAAAAGAATATCATATGAATACGATGTTATATATGATCTCATAGTAAGCACAAAGAAAAACTTATAGTAAATATATAAAAGAAAATGAGATCGGAATGTATATATAAACTTAGAGAAATCAAATTACATGAGAAGAGAAAAAGATAGAAAGCAAGGAATAAAGAAATACAAAAACAGCTAGGAAAAAAACTTAACAAAAAGGAAATAAGTGCATATCCATCAATTAGTGCTTTAACTGTAAATGGACTAAACCTGCAAAGAAATTCGATGGCTGAATGGATTAAAAAACAAAATACTTCTGTATGTGGCCTACCAGAGACTCACTTTAGAGGTAAGCACACTATCATACAGACTAAAAGTTAAGGGATGGGAAAATGCAAATAGAAACCAAAAACAACAACAACAAAAGCAGGAGTATCAGACAAAATAGACTTTAAAATAAAGACAGAAATAAGAGACAAAGATAGTTGTTACATAATGATAAAGTGGTCAGTAAAACGAGTATATAACATTTGCAAACATTTATTCACCCAATATGGGAGCAACTAAGTATATAAAGCAAATATTAACCAGAATAAAGGGAGAATTAGACATTAATATAGTACTAGTAAGAGACTTTAATATTCCATTTTCATCAATAGCTACGTCATTCAGACAGAAAATCACTAAGGAAATACTGGTCTTAAGTTAGACTTCTTAGATATTCACAGAATATTCTGTCTAAAAACTGTAGAATACACATTATTTTCAAGTGTATATGGAAAACTGGTCAAGATGCATCACATGTAGGGCCACAGAACAAGGCTCAGTACATTTAAAGACTGAAATCATATCAAGCATCTTTTCTGATTATAATGGGCTGAAAATAGAAATCAATTACAAGAAAACTAGAAAAAAACAAACATGTAGGCTAAACAACACGCTACTTAACAAGCAGTGGGTCAATGAAGAAATCAAAGAGGAAATAAAAAAATACCTTGAGACAAATTAAAATGGAAACACAAAGTTTCAAAATAGATGGAACACAGGAAAAGTAGTTCTAAGAGGGAAGTTCATAGTGAGTACAGGCCTACTTTCACAAAACAAGAAAAATCTCAAACAAATCTAATTTAACATTTAGTGGAACTAGAAACAGAAAAAAATAGAAAAAACAAACAAACAGAAAAGCCCAAAGTTAGTAGAAGGAAGGAAGGAAGGAAAAAGTATCAGAATGTAAATAAATGAAATAGAGGCCCCAAATCAGTAGTAAAGATCAGTGAAACAGAGGAATGATTCTTTTGAAAAGATGAAAAAAAAATTGACAAATATGGAGCCAGGCTCATCAAGAAAAAAGAGATTATGCCCAAATAGGTAAAATCAGACATGAAACAATTTCCAACACCATAGAAACACAAAAGATAAGAGATGACTAGGAAAAATTGTATGCCAACAAATTAGAAAACCTAGAAGAAATGAATAAATTCTTAGAAACAATCTAATAGGATTGAGTCAGGAAGAAAGAAAATTTTATTACTAATGATCACTAATGAAATTTAACTGATCACTAATGAAATTTAACCTATGATCAAAAGAACTCTTAACAAACAAAAGTCCAGGACCAGATGGCTTCACAGTTGAATTCTGCCAAACATTTAAAGATGAACTAATAGCTATTCTTCTTAAACTATTCATAATGGTAAAGCAGAGGGGTTGCTTTCAAACTCATCTAAGAGGCTAGCATTACTGTGATACCAAAACCAGACAAAGACTCTACAAAAAAGGAAAATCGCCAGCCAATATCCTTGATGAACATGAATGCAAAAAACTTCAAGAAAATACTAGAAAACTAAATTCAGCAGTACTTTTTATGCATGATACACTATAATCAAGTGGAATTTATTTGAGATGCAAGGATGGTTTATCACCTGCAAATCAATCAACATGATACAACACATTAACAAAAGATAAAAATTATGCAATTATCTCAGTAGATGTGGAATAAACTTTTTTTTTTGGAATAAACTTTTAACAAAATTCAACATCGATTTTTTGATTAAAACTCTCAACAATGTAGATATAGAGGAAGTGTACCTCAACATAATAAAGGCCGTATATGACAAACCCACAGCTAATATCATAGTCAACAGTGAAAAGCTGAATGCTATTCCTCTAACAACAGAAACAAGACAAGAATGCCCATTCTCACCACTTTTATTTGAGATAGTATTGCAATGCCAAGCCATAGCAATTAGACAAGAAAGAGATAAATGGCATCCAAATTGAAAACGAAGAAATAAAACTGTCACAGTTTGCATATGACATTATGCAATATGTGAAAATTCCAAAGTTGCCACCAAAACCTTATTCATGTTTATAAATGAATTCAGAAAGTTTCAGAATATAAAATTAATATACAGAAATTTGTGTATGTTAATAATGAACTATTAGAAATAAGAATTCCATTTATAATTGCATCAAAAATAGTGAAATTCCTAGGAACAAATTTGAGATTAATAATGTTAAAATGTTCATAACTCCCAAAGCAATCTGCATATTCGGTGCAATTCCTATCAAACTATCAATGGCGTTTTTCACAGAACTGGAAAAAAATCATTTTAAAATTTGTATGGAACCCCCAAAGACCCTGAATGGCCAAAGCAATTTAAGAAAGAAGAATTGACCTGAATTTCAAATTGATTTCAAACTGCTACAAAAATATAGTAATCAGAATGGTATGGTGCTGGCAAAACAAAAACAAAAAATAATTTTATAGTTTAATGGAATAGAATAGAGAACCCAGAAATGAACCCATACTTCTAGTGGTTAATTAATCTGCAAAGGAGCCAAGAATACACAATGGGAAAAAGTCTCTTCAATAAATATTGCTGGGAAAACTGGACGGCTACGTGCAAAAGAATCAAAATGGAACACTGTAAGACCTGAAATCATAAAGTTGGTAGAATGCTTAGGCAGTAGTATCTTTAACATCAATCTTAATAGTACTTTCTTAAAATGTCTCTGCAAGCAAAGATAAATAGGACTACATCAAACTCAAAACTTTTGCACAGTAAACAAATCCAAAATGCATGAAGAATTCAAAATTTAATATCAAAAAGACAACCCATATAAAAATGGACAGAGGATCTATGTAGATATTTTCCTAGAGGAGACTATAGGTGACCAACATGCACACAAAAAGATGCTCAAATTCATTAATCATCAGGGAAGGGCACAATGAAATATCCCTTCACACTCGTAGAATGTCTATTCTCAGAAAACGAGTGTTGAAGAGGATTCATGCACTGTTGGTGGAATGATAAATTGATGTATTCAATATAGAAAATAAAACGGAGGGTACTAAAAAAATATATTTTTTGGAACTACCCTACAATTCAGCAACTTCACTTCTGAGTATTTGTTCAAAGAAAACACACTAATTCGAAACAGTATATGTACCTCTATGTTTATTGCAGAACTATTGTAATAGCCAAGTATGGAAGCAACCTATTTGATAGATAATAGATGAATGGATGAAGAATGGTATATACATATACAGTGGAATATTAAGCATAACATGAATGCAGTCTTGCCATTTGTGACCACATGAATGGACCTCGAGGATATTATTCTAAGTGAAATATGTCAGAGAAAGTCAAATACCATAAGATTTCATTTATATTAAAATAAGGCAGAAACAGACTCATAGAAACAGAGAACAAACTGATGGTTGCCAGAGGAGGAACGGTTAAGAAATACAAACAGGGAAGTTCCCATCATGGCTCAGCAGAAACAAATCTGACTAACATCAGTGAGGATGCAAGTTTGATCCTTGGCCTCACTCAGTAGGTTAAGGATCCGGTGTTGCCACAGGCTGTGGTGTAGGTCTCAGACTTGGCTTGGATCTGGCATTGCCATGGCTGTGGTGTAGGCCAACCAGTGGCTACAGCTCTGATTTAATGCCTAGTCTGGGAACCTCGATGTGCCATGTGCAGCCCTAATAAAACAAAAAGAAAGAAGTACAAATGTTTAGTTATAAAATAAGTCGTGTGTGTAATATGCAGCATAAGGAATATAGTTCATAATATTTTAGTAACTGTATATGGTGACATGAATATAATTAAAATATTTTAATAACTATGGTTAAGTATGCATCATGGTCATATTTCATAACAAAATATCAGGTCACTTGTACACTTGAAACTAATATATTATTGTGTGTTAATTATAATTTAATAAAAAATAAGAAATCCAAGAAGATAGAAGAAACCAAACCTGTTACAATTTAATCTTGGACCTCTAACCTCCAGAACTATGAGAAAATAATTTTTTTTAACCTACTTTATCTAGAGTGCTTTGTTAGGGTAGCCTCAACAAACTAATGCTATTTATAAAAGGATTTTTCCTATAAATAAGATAAACAAAAAAACATGTTTCCTATAAAATGCATTGATTCTTTTATAAATAATGAAGTAATTTGAGATGCTGTAAACAGTATTTAGAATTTCACATTTCAGCTTATTTCTGGAAGAGTATCTTCTCTACTATCTTTGTTCTATTATAATTAAAAAATTATCTTTAAAAATGATTTCAAGAAAAATAATACTAAAGTACATATATAAAGCAAAAAGCATGAAAGGAAAATTTCTATCAATTAGCTTTATGAATGAAATATTATTCTATGATACATTACTTTCAAATTTCAGACTTTGATTAAGTATATGGCTCACTTAGCAAATTATGCAAATAAAATCCAATAGATAACTTGAGTGTCATAATTAGTAATGTATATGACATAGTCAACAATCTAGAATATGCATGAGATAATTTTTTGAAACGTAATGTGAGCAATAAAATGTATAAAATCAAGAGCTGAAGTATATAGCTTAGTCAGTAAAACTTGGCAGGGATAATAATTAAAGAATTTACTGAAACAGCAAAATATCTAAAAAAGAGCAAAGGACTCATTTATTAAACCGTAGTAGTGTATCATCAATAGATTGTTTCAGATGATTTGATTTGAAAAACAAGCTATTTTAATGATGTATGCTACTCCATCAGCAAATTATGTACCTCAGTCATTGGGCTATATAAAAAAATTAATTGGCTAACTATGGGATTTTATTATTGCACAAAGGAAATTCATTGGGATACTAAAGAGTTTATGTGCATAATTTAAAAATCTTCAGTGGCATCTTAGATGTTTTTGTAGCTTGCTTGTATTAAATTTCCTTCAGACTGGCCCACACATATTTTTAAGCAATTTGACTGACAAGGTATTATGGGCTACAAAGTTAAATGCTTAAAGACAATAATAACAAATACTTTGAGTATTTCACTTGTGATTATTGTCTAATAATGGATGCCAAGCTATCTCTTCCACTTTACATAACTAAAACTGGATAGAAATCATGAAGCAACTGTTTTCAGAAAGTAGACTATAGAGAATATAAGATTGTTATATATAGCAACATATATAATGCAGATTCATGCACTGAGCCCATGGTATCTCTAGCTCTATGAATAAGAAGTTTCCCAACCCACAGAGTACTAAACTAAGGAGTAAGACAAGCACAGTTTTGCTGAGCTGAAGAAGTAGAAATTTCAGTTCAAGTCAGTTGATTTGAGCACAGGATAAAAAGGTGGTTGTAAAGATAGGAGACCTCAAATTATGTGTGTGGTTTATTATGAGAAATTGAGTGAGGGCTCAGTTATATATTTGCAGAGTGAGATTGTAGCCATGCTACAAGAGAATAAATGTTGTAGACAAAAAGTAGGAGACATACTAGGGTTCAGTTAGTCTTTGGGGACACTGAGGCAAGAGTGGAGAGACCATGTTAACCCCTCATTCCTATATATACTTGATATACTAGAAGGGTTGAGTCCTAGGAATAAGGTCCTTCCATACCTGAGAGTATGACCTACAATGTGCTACCCTGAAAAAAGCCTAAAAACAACCCTAATAAGACTTACAGGCATTTGAAGTTGATAAATTATTGCAGCCCTGGCTTTCTTTTTATTTCTGTTTGGTTGGAATAAATTTTTCCATACTCTCACTTTCTGTCTGTATGTGTCTCTAGCACTGAAGTGAGTCTCTTGTAGGTAGAAAATATTTGGGTCTTGTTTTTGTATCCATTCAGCCAGCCTGTGTCTTTTGGTTGGAACATTTAATCCATTTTCATTTAAGGTGATTATTGACATGAATGTTCCTATTGCCATTTTGTTAATTGTTTTGGATTTGTTTTTGTAGATTTTATTTCCTACTTTTTTTCTCTTGTGATTTGATGACTACTTTTAGTGTTATGTTTGGATTCATTTTTCTTTTTTTGTGTATATATGTAGTATAGATTTTTTTGTTTTGCATTTACCATGACGTTTATGTGTAGAAGTCTATGTTTATATGTGCTTATTTTAAGTTGCTGATCTCAGTTTCAAATGGATTTTAGATATCCTGCCTATGTATTCTCCTTCCTTCATAATTACCGGTTTTTGTTTGTTTGTTTTTTTCTTTTTGGGCTGCCCCATGGCATATGGAGTTGTCAGCCTAGGGATCAAATCCAAGCCATTATTGTGACCTAAGTTGCAGCTGTAGCAATGCCAGATCCTTAACACACTGTGCTGGGTTGGGGATCAAATCCATATCCCAATGCTCCCAGGATGCCAACAATCCCATTGCACCGCAGTGGGAACTCCTCATGACTACTGTTTTGATTTTTCATTTTACATCTAATTGTTCTGTGTATGCCTTAACTACTTATGGTGGATACAAACGATTTTACTACTTTTGTCTTTTAACATCCCTACTAGTTTTTTTGTGCATATATAATTTCCTACCTTTTTTGTATGTTTGCTTTTAACAGTGAGCTTTTCCATTTGGTAATTTTCTTGTTTCTAGTTGTGGCCTTTTCTTTTCTGCCTAGAGAAGTTTCCTTTTTATTTGCTGTAAAGCTGGTTTGGTGATACTGAATTATTTAATTAAGCTTGCCTATAGATTTTGATTTTTCCAATAAGCTTTGGATTTCTACCTTAATTCTGAATGAAAGCCTTGCTGGGTAGAGTATTCTTGACTGTTGATTTTTCTCTTTCATCACTTTAAGTTTATCATGCCACTGCTTTCATGCCTGTAGAGTTTCTGTCGAAAAAAAAAACAGTAGCCTTATGGGAGTTCCCTAATATGTTATTAGTTGCTTTTCTTTGAAGCTTTTAATAGTCTCTCTTCATCTTTAATTTTTGTCACTTTGCTTACAGTTTGTTGTGGTGTATTCTTCTGTGGGTTAACACTATATAGGTCTCTGCACTTCCTGGACAGAAAGTTTTTACCATGGGTAACTATTGGGTGGGTGTCAGTTGGGTGACTGTTTTCTTACTCAACTTAGGTGTGTTTTCAACTATTATCTATTCAAACATTTTGCCATGCCCATTTTTTCTCTTTTCTCCTTCTGAGACCCCTATAATGCAAATAATTGCATTTTTGATATTGCCCCAGAGGTCTCTTTAAACGATCCTGATTTCTTTTTTTTTTTCTCTTTTTTTTTCCTGCTTAGTGGCAGTGACTTCCAGGATTCTGTCTTCTAGCTCATTAATCCATTCTTCCACCTCATTTAATCTAATATTGATTCCTTCTAATGTATTTTTCATATCAGTTGTTATTTTCTTTAATTTTGTTCGGTTGTCCTTTGTATTATCTAATTCTTTGATAAAATCTTCTAATTTCCTCCTCTGTGCATCCATTCTCATCCAGAGTTCTTTGAACATCTCTACAGTCATTACTCTGAACTCTTTATCTGGTAATTTGCATAGCTCCCTGTCACTTAGTTCTTCTGAGGTTTTATCTTTTTCCTTTGTCTGAAACATATTCCTCTGTCATTTCATTTTGTCTAAATTGCTATTGGGATATTTATGGGAAGGTTGCTTACATTTTTTGACCTTGGAGAAGTAGCCCTCCATAGGAGATGCCCTATGCATCCCAGACAAGTGTACTCTCCTCTTATCATTCAAGACAAGAGGTCATAGATAGTATCTGGCTTTTGTTTCTGGGTCCAGCTGGTCCCAGAGTAGTATATGGCTTTTGGTACTGGACTCAGTCTGCAGGTTGCAGGACTGTAGTTTCTTGCTTTATGTGTCTGTCCCCTGGTGGGTAAGGCTGGTCTAGAGGCTTGTGAAGGCTTCCTGATGAGAGGAACTGGTGCTTGCACCCAGATGGGTGGAGCTGAGTCTTGGTTCTCTGGTAAATGGGGCTGCGTCTGGGGACATGTAGAGGCAGGAGTTGAAGTTGAGTACTGACTCAAAATTAAAATGAAAAGTATTGCTAACTGGGTTTCCTAGCAGTTTGAATATGACAGAAGAAAATTTCAGTGAACTTGAACACAGATAAATAAATTGTTAATTCTCCAGTGAGAAATTTAAAGTGAGTATTTATACTATATGGATGGAAAGGTTAGCTGGTAATAAGAGTTAAATGGGAAGTTGGAGGCATTTTGAGATCAGACTGGAAGATTTACTCTGTTGAGTGTTGAAGAGAGTTGGAACTAGAATGCTCACAAAATGATTAGGAAACTCAAAAAATGAAGTAGAGGTAGTTAAATCAGTGTGAAGGACAGAAATCTGTTGTGTGGGGTAAATACAACAGAGCTTCCCAATTAATTGAATATGGGATAGAAGAGAGTTTGAGAAAGAGGAATCCAGGGAGTAATGACCTAAGCTTCTTATACTGATTAACTAGATGTTTGGGAAAGTGATTCATTAATTAATTTAACACATAATTTTTGAATACGTACCATTGTTTGTGGTGTTGGAGATAATAGCAATAAAAAACATAGAAATTTCTTCCTTTGTGGAGATTTTACATGATAGAAAAGATAGACAATAAAAAAGCAAATATGACTCATCTCAAAATGGTCATTTTTAGAGATCCCGTTGTGGCTCAGTGGCTTAAGGATCCAGCATTGCTGCAATCTGTGGCACAAGTTGCAGATGCGGCTTGGATCCCACCTTGCTATGGCTGTGGTGTAGGCTGGCAGCTGCAGCTCTGATTTACCCCCTAGCCTAGGAACTTCCATATGGCCTGGGTGTGATCCTAAAAAGAAAAGAAAAAGCTCTTTTTTTTTTTTTTTTTCCCTGTTTGAATTGAAACTCTACCAAGTATTAGAGTAAGAAAAGAGGAGGGATTCTCATTGTAGCTCAGTGGTAATGAACCCAACTAGTGTCCATTAATCCCTGGCCTCACTCAGTCTTTTAAGGATCTGGTGTTGCCATGAGCTGCAGTGTAGGTCGCAGAGGTGGCTCAGACCTGGGATTGCAGTGGCTGTGGCATAGGCCAGCAGCAGCAGCACCAATTTGACCCATTGCCTGAGAACTTCCATATGCCATGGGTGTGGTCCTGAAAAAAAGAGTAAAAAATAAAAGAATAAAATAAAAATATTATCTTATGCTCTTACTAAAAATTATCTGAAAAATTATTTAGAAGTGACTAACATAAACTTACATTTATTTTGGCCACTGTAAATACACCTGGTGAAGATTGAACACTAGGGAAAAGAAGTAGCAATTTTTAGCAACACCTAGTAAACACTATAGCAATTCTCCTTGGAGTAATGAATTCTGAAAGACAGCCAGCCATGTGCAAAAAAAAATTAAACTTTACAGTTTTAAAAAAGTGAAGAGTTTTAATGTGTGAAAATAAATGATTTATTTAAAAACACATCAGTACAATTATACTAGTGGTTTACAAGACTTTCTTCATCAAAATTGATTGAGGAGCTTTATAAAGCTATGCATTTTCCAACTTCACACAGACTTAATGAATCAACATTTCTGATGGTGCATTCTCTCTATATATGTATTTGTTGACGTATAGTTGATTTATAATACATTGGTTTCAAATATGATTCAATATTTTATAGATTATAAAATATGTAGATTATAAAGATTGTAACTTTAAACTCCATTTAAAGTTATAAAATGTTGCCTATATTCCATGTGCTATATAACATGTCCTTGAATCTTATTTATTTTATAGATAGTAGCTTATACTCCTTATTTCCCGACCCTCGTTGAGCCCTTTCCCTCTTTCCCATTTCTGCTGGTAACCACTAGTATATTCTCCATATCTGTGAATATTTTCTGTTTTGTTATTTTCATTGCTTTACTTTTTAGATTCCACATATAAGTGATAACTATAGTATTTGTCTTTCTATGCCTGACTTATTTGACTAAGCATAGTATCCTTAGGTCTGTCTGTGTTGTTGCAAATGGCAAGTTTTCATTCTTTTTTGTGGCTAAGTAGTATTCCACTGTATATCTATATCACATCTTCTTCATCCATTCCTTTATTGTTAGGGACTCTGAATGCTTTCATATCTTGGCTATTGTAAATAATGTTGCTCTGAACATTGGGGTGCATGTATCTTTTTGAAATAGTGTTTTGTTTTCTTTGGATATATGCCTAGCCAGTGGAATTGCTGGATCTATGATAGTTATATTTTTAGTTTTTTGAGGAACCTCTATAC